>NC_092099.1:5950000-6250000 GCF_045679555.1 Salvelinus alpinus | reverse complement strand
ACCAAAGCGTAGCGTGATATGGGTTCCACATGTTTATTGAATGAAACGCACAAAAACAATAACGAACGAACGAAACGTGAAGTAACTGAAGTGCTCACAGGCAACTACACATAAACAAGATCCCACAAAACACTGAGGGGAAATGGCTGCCTATATATGATCCCCAATCAGAGACAACGATAAAAAGCTGCCTCTGATTGGGAAGCATACCAGGCCAACATAGAAATAAACAACCTAGATTACCCACCCTAGTCACACCCCGACCTAACCAAAATAGAGAATAAAAAGGCTCTCTATGGTCAGGGCGTGACAGCCAGGTTAGGAGAGTGAGAGCCCGTGTCCATCCCTGCCTGTTGATGTACACCACCACCATCCAGACACATCAACAGAAGCACCAGAGCTATCATAGAGGCCATCAGATCCAATAACCGCAAGCTAAAGCGAAATGGCACTTAGTGCCACAGCTGAAACCATGCCAGACAGAGCCCGAGTGTGACCGTCCTCTGTTCGGACAAAAATGCATTATTACAAACCGAGTCCAGAACAAGACCCAGAAACTGAATGCGCTGAGCCGGAGTCAAACAACTTTTCTTGTGATTCACTATGAACCCCAGAGACTGAATATGGGAAACTCCACCTGTTCCCTCGACAACGCTACAACCAGCCTTATCGTCGAGATAGGCCAATACTCTGATCCCCTGGCAATGCACCGGTGCCATAGGGAGATGCATTGTACATGAAAATATGGATCCTTCAGATCTATGGTAGTGAACCAATCGCTGGGACGCACCGACTGCAATAGCCAGCGAAGTGTGAGCATTTTTAACTTGCAACGTTCCATCGCTTTTGGGAACTATGAAGTACCGGCTGTACCAACCAATCTATACTTCGGACACAGGGAAATCTCCTCTCTCAAGACAGGTTCTGAACCTCGGGGATCATTGACGTAATGACACCACAAAAACAAGAATGATGCACAGCGAACTGCAGACCGTACCCCCTCATCACCCATGGTGAAACTGCGCATGACCACCACTGGATGAACACTGCCAGTCTCCCATATATTATCTCCTGAAGGGGCTGGGAGGACTGGGATGGGAAATTAAGTTGTCATGCTTGTTTTCATTTCCACCACTCTTGACAACCGTGTGTCTGATCGTAGGAAAGGAACTGTGTGTTCTGATACCAGTAACTTGCCCCAATTGACCGAGCAATTTGGGAGCACTGTTTTCACAGTAAATGCTTGGGGAGGAGGGCCAAAAACAACCTTTTTGTCAAAACTGGCTCATCCAAATACATCCGCCTATCCTTCTCATGAATCCCGATAACTATCGCTGTTTATTCGGAGGCGCCGTGCAAGGATTAGCTCCCTTGTTAGCCTCTGGAGCTAAGTAACTCACCACTTATCAGTGAAATCTTTAAACAGGGGTAAGCACTTCATCGCTGCAGGGACAGGAGGTAAATACTTTCCCCCCAACCTGGAGGAATTCCGAACACCATCAATGGCACTTTCACCCCTAATGGTAAACTCTCCCCCGCCAAAGCCGGGGCTTCAGGCCGCCGCGGACTCATATCATCCGATTCACACTCTGAAAACCCTCCAGAGCCAATCAGGGATATTATACAGTATCATCCCCGGAATCAGGACTCTGAACACTGCCAGAGAATGATCCTTACTCTGCTGGGATTATACTGCTATCAAGTCCAACCACCAGTCTTCCTAACAAAGTCAGCCCGACTCCCAATGGAATGGTCACACAAACTGGCCCAAGCCAAGTCATCCTGAGCATGTTTCCACCCCAGGCAACAGGACAGCACTTGTGATTACTTTTTTAAATTTTCATTGTAAAACCACATGCCTTAGGGCATTGTCGGAGGTTCAAACTCAGCTGATTAGCCTTTTTAAAACTTATTCTTACCACTGGCCATCTTACTCAAGCAAGGAAACACTGGCTACACAAGCTGAGCAGAAAAAACTATACCAATACCCTATTAAAGCCAGTAAGGCAGGGCTTCCGAGGGCGGGCTCGGCATCCATTGGCCCGTTGGATATGATTTCAGTTTGCTTCAGGTGAATAGGATTGGTCGTTGACTCTCCATAGTATATTATACCGAGTGACCAACTATATTAACTGTTGTGACAAGCACAGGAATCTATATGGGGTACTAAGTAAATGCCAACCTTATACATGTAAAAGTGAGTATGATTAATCACGATGACATGATGGGAGGTTTTATGGTAAAACTAACATTTTGGCAGTTATTTTCCATCGATAAAGTTGCCCTCTTGGCAAATCTCAAAATGCCACCCATCTTTTAAGGCAAACGAGACAATTTGGCACATTTCCCCAATTTAGGAACCGACAAAGCTGCTGATAAAGAGAAACTATAGGATTTTATAAGACATCTAAGTGTGATGGACTAGGAACCTAATTTCCTATCCAGCCAGACCAGACCCTATTGGACACATTAATATCTCCAGCAATGACCTGTGCAACACTAAAGAAGAAAAAACCCTAAAATGATTACAAAACAGTGGAAAGGAATGACAAGTATTATCATCCCCCAAAAATTCATGAACTCATATAATAACGTGAAACAACTGCCTCTTTTTTCACCCTTATTTTTCTCCCCGGGAATGAATTAGTAGAGGGAAGGTCAGGCATAAGATGCTGGCATCACTCATCAGACCGTTATGGCAGTTCTAATTATTTGTCTTCCAGGCTTGTCTGATCAAAAATTATTGCCATACCTGAGCAACATTTAGAAGGGGGGGGGGGGGGGGGGCACTATTTTGTTTTAATTAGACCTGCTATTTGATTAATGCATTATAAGCATTCGGGATTGGCCTCCACATCAGCTTTTTCTGACAAGTTTTGCGGGGTATTGTTGTGTGAAAGACGTTTCATTGACGCTAACCGACTGTTCAGTATCTAATTCGTTCACTTTGCTCACAATTAAAAAGCTATTTACTGACGAGAACTTGATGATATTAATAAAGATGTTGTAAACTTTGACAAAGCAGCCGGTATCAATACTTGAGCAAGTCACCAGTGCATTAAAGAAGGTGGTAATGACACCAAAATAAACCCATGCAGGGTATTACTAGTTATCCTGTTTGTTCTCGTGATACATTGTTGTATATGTGACTTGTTCCTTTAATAGAATAAAAACAGCCATAACATGTTACACCATCCTTGAAGACCACAACCCACCGACGTTTGATGACAGAAAACCACCAGTGGATATTATATTTCACAAAATAACTATAATAAGGTTGATTTGAAACCTAACTAGACAAATTCACATTCTGTAGCCTCAACTGCACACATTGGTCGCTTATACTCGGAATGAGCGAGTGTTGCTTCGAGTTTGTCTGTCCCTCTGCAATGTATTACAAGCTGTAATTAACACCATTGAACAGAGATCATTTTAATCCAACACAATTACCTAACCCCTGTTTATAATATCAAAGAAAAGTCAACATAAAGTAACTACTGTGGCTCTTATTCACACGAGGGAAAGACATTGTAAGCTATGATAAAAGTCGTATTTTGTATGAGGTATGTTGGCCAATAGCTTATGCATACAGGCCTGTAAGTGTAGCAGACCTGGGTTCAAATAGTGTTCTTCTTTCAAATATGTTGTGTTTTAATGAGCCGGCCTGGAGTGCCAGATGGGTGAGAATTGCACGTTTGGGTCTATTTCATTGTTCCTACTACAGGCAAGCTCGATCAAGTGCAGCTAAAGCATTTGAAAGTACGGAAATACTACTTGAACCCAGGTCTGTAATGTAAGCCTTCTGGCATACAACTGTCTCCACATACTTTCCCGCTGGGCTGCCATGCAGTGTCACCCGAAGTATCTCCAACAACCCTAACTACATCAATTCCCATTACCTGCCAATTAGCAAAGTTCTACTTCTCCAGCGTGTAAAGTCAGTTTGATCCAAATAGACTCTAAATGCCATTTCTCTTCCTATTAACCTGCAGATCGGTGTGGCAGATATTTCCACGATGTTCCCGGGGAGAAAACCTGAGGCTAATGGCTTGCTTGTGACAGGGCTATTCATGATGATTTATGATTCAGTGTTTAAGTTGATTACTCCCCCTGCTAACTCAGAATACTATTTCAATCAGTGCAGGTCACTCTATGTAATCCCTCCATAATCTATTCCTATTAACAGTAATGCGCTGACTATCCATATCTGTTCACCCTTGTTAATTCGAATCATCCCTAGTCCTAACGGCCGGCTTGTTCACCAGTTTACTGGTTCGGACGTATCCTGGGCTCAAGCACAGTTCAGATGCCAAACTTACGGCGAGTCAAACTGAATAGAATTGAAGAGGACGCTGGCATGGTTGAGAGCTTTCCCTTGACGTATCGATTAGTTAATAAAACCACTCTCAACACTGCAGACTTCCTTGTTGGTTTTGGGTCGAATTGAGACATAACGACCTTGTCTGTATTAAAGAAACAACTAAGTTTATTGCACTAAAAAGGCAAAGAAAGACGATTCACACACCTGTACATTTATGGAACAGCGGATATGATAGGTTTAATGTTTATCGGTTAACGTAACGTCTTGCCTAATATAAACCACGAGATATGATATTGCTGTGCAACATAGCCCATCAGTTATTATTGTTTCAATCTCTGTGTTGAGAAGTTGTGTTTTTTACCGGCAGTTGCTGGTTTCAAAGAGCACCAAAAACTAATCATTAGCCTTTTAGCGTTTCTGCCGCCACAGAAACAGACCATGGGCCTGTTTTAACGTGTCCACCTGCGAATCCAAGGCCATGATTTTGCTTCTGTTGTGGGTGTGGAGGCCAAGCACCTTTATTTGCATGTAATTAATACATATTAATATGCATTACCATATCTCCCGCTAATGCTTTACTTTAAGTTGCCCCTAGTACTATGTAACTGCACAGTAACAACTGTAGTAACAACATAGGCGCTACTGTGTAATTGCATGATTATAAGGTTATAGTGCTATCAGCTATTACACAATTGAAACAAGTAATGTGTAATTACACCATTTGCTGAAGGTTATTCCACATGTGTAATTAATGATATTACACATTTCCTTGTTCCATTATGTAACTCATGTTTTTTGTTATTACACGTTTGAAAGTCACCTGTGAATTACCATGTTAATAACTCAAACCAAAATCTGACCCTGTTACATGTAACAAAAGGTGCCACTACCATCAAATCCACATGTAATGTCAGGGTTGATAAATGGGCTAGGTACCTGGTAACAACAATTGTAACAAGGCATACCCTGCCGTTAACCACTGGTTATTTTCAATGTGTTTATTTCTATGTTATGTCCTGGCTCAAAGGCTATACTGAATCAAGTGTAATGTAAGAACAATGTAGTTACATAGGATATACTTGTAATTATCATGTACCTACCCAAGATCAAGTGGAACTGACAGTGTTGTAATTACTTAGTTTCATATCTGCAATCATAATATCAGGCCAAAATATAAAATTCCCAATTTATGCTACAAAACCAACTTCATAAGAGGTTTAAAAACTAGGTTCTATTTGACTCATGACGTAGAGAAAGGCATTGTCGGCAGAATATATGCAGTACAATGCATGATCAATATAATTCACCAAAAAATGTCTTGGTAGTACAACAAATATTGCTGTCAGGTTGTAAATCACAGCTGTCCTGGTACGTTGTTTTCAGCCAATCGGGATTCAGATTCAATGACTTTTGGACAAAAACTGACGAATTTCAATACATTCAAACTAGCAAGGGCAATGATCACAAGTCTGTCATAACGTGGCTAATAGGCTAGCTTATCTATTGATGGAGCTATTTATTTAATGGGCTAAAAACACAGACCCTAACTTTAGCTAGCTTTTTAGCTTCTGGGAAGATGTCATGTCATTGGATGAGTTGGTGAGTGGCTGCCTTTGTCCCACCATATTTTTTTTCATGTGGCTACAGCTTGAGATGCAGGTGTGCTTCGCCAATAACAAACGTGAATCACTTCGCTAACTAGCTGTGCTGAACTTGGAACAAATGTTATCCACAGTTAGCATATCTCTTAGTTATCAATCCAATGAATTTGGCATCGATCAAATGGGTGGGGAGAAAGCAAGCTTGCATCCAGTTATTAAAACATGGGTTGGGACAAGCATGCATTGGCAGGCAAGCTGCAGAAGGGCAAGCCTGCTACTAATCCCCATCATTTATCAGTGAAATTGACGGCCAACTACAAGCTTCAAAAGTTTGAAAGAGGTTGATCTACTGTTCCCTTGTTAGATTTTAACTCATCGCGCTCTGGGTAACATTCGTTGTTGATCTTGTTGATGTGCATAGGCAACTGAGGGGGAGAGAGAGAGCCGATCTTTCCATGGTTGTTTGATCAATAGGACTGTAAAGTTCCCAAATGTAAGAAGACTCCTGTGGTATTTACATATTTGTAGAAACCCATTCAGGTGTATTTTGTGACCTTTTTATGAATGCTTTCTAATGATCTAAAGTTGTGCTGTTGCTACTGCCTGTAATCACACAGTCCAGTTCAAAGTGAATGATGGCAGGCCCATGAGACAAATGGCTTATTTGCATATATACCTACTGTAGCTCTGATTGGCTATGGTGCACCGGTCTGTGTAGAGTTTGGTCCTGGACAAGAAAGATGTTTTTATTAGGTTGTATCTACTGCAGTGTCTATTAATTGTCCAAACGCACTGATGATTTTTCACTCTATATTGCTATTCAATTTTCACAAATGCTTTACTCAACGTCAGTCCAAACCATTCTATGAAAGTATGACAACTTTAGAATGACCATTTCTAAGTGGTCACTTTTCAGAAAAGGCATCACATTCTTCCAGGATGTGTATATGAACAGATTTAAATAAGATGTAATATTGCTAAAACACTTTAATGTAAAGTGAAACCCAGTAAGGTATAACCTTTTGTAATTGCTCTGTAGTTACAATATAACAAACTTTGCAAACAGGCTAACCAGAAGAACTTAGGAGACAGGAGAACTTAAGCCATTTTGCCACAACTTTGGAAGTATGCTTGGGGTCATTGTCCATTTGGAAGACCCATTTGCGACCAAGCTTTAACTTCCTGACTGATGTCTTGAGATGTTGCTTCAATATATCCAAATCATTTTCTTTCCTCATGATGCCATCTATGTTGTGAAGTGCACCAGTCCCTCCTGCAGCAAAGCACCCCCGCAACATGATGCTGCCACACCCGTGCTTCTCGGTTGGGATGGTGTTCTTCAGCTTGCTTGCTTCCCCCTTTTTCCTCCAAGCATAACGATGGTCATTTTGGCCAAACAGTTCCATTTTTGTTTCATCAGACCAGAGGACATTGCTCCAAAAAGTACGATCATTGTCCCCATGTGCAGTTGCAAACCGTGGTCTGGCTTTTTTATGGCAGTTTTGGAGCAGTGGCTTCTTCCTTACTGAGCGGCCTTTCAGGTTATGTCAATATAGGACTTGTTTTACTGTGGTTATAGATACTTTTGTACCTGTACCCTCCAGCATCTTCACAAGGTCCTTTGCTGTTGTTCTGGGATTGGTTAGCACTTTTCGCACCAAAGTACATTCATCTCTAGGAGACAGAACGCGTCTCCTTCCTGAGTGGTTTGACGGCTGCGTGGTCCCATGGTGTTTATACTTGCATACTATTGTTTGTACAGATGAACGTGGTACCTTCAGGCATTTGGAAATTGCTCCCAAGGATGAACAAGACTTGTGGAGGTCTACAAATTTTTTTCTGGAGTCTTGGCTGATTTCTTTAGATTTTCCCATGGTGTCAATCAAAAAAGCACTGAGTTTGAAGGTAGGCCTTGAAATACATCCACAGGTAAACCTCCAATTGACTCAAATTATGTCAATTAGCCTATCAGAAGCTTCTAAAGCCATGACATCATTTTCTGGAATTTTCGAAGCTGTTTAAAGGCACAGTCAACATAATGTATGTAAACATCTGACCCACTGGAACTGTGGTACAGTGAATTATAAGTGAAATAATCTGTCTCTAAACAATTGTTGGAAAAATGACTGGTGTCATGCACAAAGTAGATGTCCTAACTGACTTGCCAAAACTTTAGTTTGTGAACAACAAATTTGTGGAGTAGTTGAAAAATGAGTTTTAATGACTCCAACCTAACTGTATGTAAACTTCCGACTTCAACTGTAGATATTCCATTTAAAAAATCAGCCGTTTCCAGCTACAATAGTCATTTACAACATTAACAATGTCTACACTGTATTTCTGATCAATTTGATATTATTTTACTGGACAAAAAAAATGCTTTTTAGGACAAAAAACAAGGACATTTCTAATTGACCGCTTTGGAACTGTTAGGTAAACCTTCCTAATTTTGGTCTCCCCATCGATGACCGTTGGTGAGCAGGAAAGACATGAGGCTTTGCCAACGCCCCATTGATGGACATTGCAGCGTAGATCAGATCCTTGTCCCTCAAAGATATTGGTCATCACACACAAACACAAGTTCCAAAGGCTGGGCCTAATATTTTGAGGTCATACAATAGGTTTTGTAGTGATTCTTATGTTGATGATGTAAAGAATATTTGTTGGTCCTTGGTGTGTAATGAGGAGCAAACAGACGTTGCACTTGACACATTTATGAAATTGCTTATCCCAGTTACCAATAAACATGAACCCATTAAAGCTTCTTTGGGATAGGGGGCAGTATTTTCACGTCCGGATGAAAAGCGTGCCCAAATTAAACTGCCTGCTACTCAGGCCCAGAAGCTAGGATATGCATATTATTAGTAACACTCTGAAGTTTCTAAAACTGTTTGAATGATGTCTGTGAGTATAACATAACTTATTTGGCAGGCGAAGCCCCGTGGACAAACCATCCAGACATTTTTTTTGAGGTCACTCTCTTTTCAATGAGTTTTCATTGGGAATCTAGAATTCTAAGGCAGTTGCTTGCAGTTCCTATCGCTTCCACTGTAAAGCCTTTTTGAAATCTGACACGTTGGCTGGATTAACAACAAGCATAGCTTTAATTTGGTGTATTGCATGTGTGATTTCATGAAAGTATAATATTTATAGTAATTTAATTTGAATTTGGCGCTCTGCCATTTCACCGGATGTTGGTCAGGTGGGATGATAGCGTCCCATCTAGCCTAGAGAGGTTAAGAAAATGACTGTAAAAGCTGTTAAATCCCTGTGGATTGATGAGGAATTAAAAAATTGTTTGGTTGAGAGGGATGAGGCAAAAGGAATGGCAAATAAGTCTGGGTGCATAACCGATTGGCAAACGTATTGCAAATTGACAAATCATGTGATCAAACTGAATATAAAGAAGAAGAAACTATACTATGATGCAAAGATAAATGACAAAGTATGACAGTAAAAAGCTTTCGAACCCCTTCAATGAAATGTTGGGGAAAAAGGCAAACACATCTCATTCATTTCAAAACAGCCTGTTATTGCCAACTAATGTAATGATTTTCATTTGCAAGATTAGCAAACTTAGGCTTGACATGCCAGCAACAAACACTGAGTAAAGGTTTGAAAAAAATGGTGTTTGACCAGATATAATGCTATTTTACAGTAAACAAATTGACAATGGACTTTCCGCACGCTTAAAGGGAAGGACATTCAACAAGCACAGCACTTAGACAAATTACTGATGATTACTAATGAAAAATGTTTGATAAAATTATTGTAGGCGCTGTTTTTGTTAGACTTCGGTGCAGCTTTTGACATTATCGAACAGTCTGCTGCTAGAAAAATGTATGTGTTATGGCTTTTCACCCCCTGCTATATTGTAGATAAAGAGTTACCTCTCTAACAGAACACAGAGGGTGTTCTTTAATGTAAGTCTCTCCAGCATAATACAGGTAGAATCAGGAATTCCCCAGGGCAGCTGTCTAGGACCCTTGCTTTTTTCAATCTTTGCTAACGACATGCCACTGGCTTTGAGTAAAGCCAGTGTGTCTATGTATGTGGATGACTCAACACTATATATGCCGGCTACCACAGCGACTTAAATGACTGCAACACTTAACAAAGAACTGCAGTTAGTTTCAGAATGGGTGGCAAGGAAGACATCAGTCCTAAATATTTCAAAAACTTAAAGCATTGTATTTGGGACAAATCATTAAAATCACTAAACCTCAACTAAATCGAATGTGGAAATTGAGCATGTTGAGGAGACTAAACTGCTTGTATTAACCCTGGATTGTAAACTGTCATGGTCAAAACATATTGATACAATAGTAGCTAGGATGGGGAGAAGCCTGTCCATAATAAAGCGCTACTCTGCATTCTTAACAACACTATCAACAAGGCAGGTCATACAGGCCCTAGTTTCTACCTTCTTAACAGCACTATCAACAAGGCAAGTCCTACCGGCCATAGTTTTGTTGCACCTGGACTACTGTTCAGTCATTTGGTCAGGTGCCACAAAGAGGGACTTAGGAAAATTACAATTTGCTCAGAACAGGTCAGCACGGCTGGCCCTTGGATGTACACAGAGAGCTAACATTAATAATATGCATATCTATCTCTCCTGGCTCAAAGTGGAGGAGATATTGACTTCATCACTACTTTTATTTATGAGAGGTATTGACATGTTGAATGCACCAAGCTGTCTGTTTGGACTACTGGCACACAGCCCGGACACCCATGCATACCCCACAAGACATGCCACCAGAGGTCTCTTCATAGTCACCAAGTCCAGAACAGACTATGGGAGGTGCACAGTACTACATAGAGCCTTGACTACATAGAACTCTATTCCACATTAAGTAACTCATGCAAGCAGTGAAACTAGATTCAAAATGGAATAGCAGGGACTGTGAAGCAACACAAACACAGGCAAAGGCACAGACACATGCATACAAACAAACGATAACGTATGCACTACACACACGTATACATTGATTTTCTGTTGTAGATATGTAGTGGTAGAGTAGGGGCCTGAGAGCACACACTTAATATGTTGCGAAATCTGTTGTGAAGGTATTGTAATGTTTTTATTTGTTTTTGAAATGCCTTAATTTTGCTGGACCCCAGGAAGAGTAATGGGGATGAATAATAAATACAAATACAAATACTAAGGTCCTTCTGCAGGAAATGCAAACCATAGAACTTTGGCTGTGGAGGCATGTTCAATCCATATAGGGCCTGTGATCCTTTGAACGCGTTGGGGGTGGTGAAACGGAATGTAGAGAAGCGGAATGGGAGGAGGGGCAATTTGCACGTGGAGCTTGGCAAAAGGGGGCATGATTTGTTGACATAATTGTTATCCAAAACCAACATTCATTTACTCATTGTGATGCACTGAGGTTTTAGGGGCACCTTTTTAAACCTTTATAAACACAACAAATTAGTGTCCAATAAAAAATGCATATTTTGAGCAGTGGGTAAAATAACTGTCCAAACCTAATGCTATCATAATCCGTTCAGAAGTTAATGGAGTTATGTTTGTAAGATTGCCAAAATTAGGGGGACTAAATCAATGGAGGCCTGAGAAAAAAATCTGGAAAATTTCATCTCAAAAACAAGACTAAACATATTTGTATGCACTGTAATTTGCATGGGGTTTATTGTAATTCAGTAAAACAATATAGAATTGTTTTTATTACATTGTGTAGAATATCAATTAATCAATTAAAATACAATATGTCCCAAAGAAAATCTAAATGGCTGACAATAAAACTGCAACTGCAACTACAAAACGAAAGACTACATGGTAAGAGCTGAAAAGTTATATTCATCAATATCTAATCATACATTTATACAGTGTGTTTTCATGTCCAAAAGCAATAAATAATTCAAGGGGCAGAAAAAGATGACTTGTGTAAATCGGCTCAAACCTGCGACTTCTGCTTTACAAATACACGTGACCGGTTGCACCACTCAAAAGAAGCACAAATGTGGACACTTAAAGGAAAACTCCACCAAAAATGATATTTTGGTATTTGTTTCATTAATCCATTGTTGATATAGCCCCAAAATGTTTTGCTTGTCAGCAATCAAGTTTTCAAGATATGTAACTTTCAAAATACAGAAATATGGCCCATATGATGCATTTTGCGTGACATATTTTTGGGGGTATTTTCCCTTTAAAGGGTTTGATCTTTCTACATTGGTCCTTTCAGCGTACACTCAAACCGGTGTGATTAGAACACTTTTTTAGAACGTCCAGTTCTGATTTAGTATTTGTATTTGGTCTCATGTTCCTAGTACGCAGTGATTACACCAAGCTTGTGTCACGAACCGGCTCAAAGCGCGTAACAAAAGGGAGACAACGCGGAGACAAGGAATACCAAAATATATTTATTAACTTCTCTAGGGTAATTTTAGATGAAATGCATGCCCAAATTAAACTTCCTGCTTCTCGTACCCAGAAGATATGATATGCATATAACTGGTAGATTTGGATAGAAAACTCAAAAGTTTCCAAAACTGTTAAAATAGTGTCTGTGAGTATAACATAACTGATTTGGCAGGCGAAAACTTGAGAGAAATCCAGTTTTTTGGGGGGGGATTTTGTAGTTTTCTATTCAATGCCATTACAGTATCCATTGACTTAGGACTCGAATTTCAGTTTCTATGCTTTCCACTAGATGTCAACAGTCTTCAGAAATTGTTTCAGGCTTGTATTCTGAAAAATGAAGAAGTAAGAGCAGTCTGAATGAGTGGACCCTGCCGTGTCACAGAGCTTTTTCTTGCGCTCGACCGAGAGAGTGCGTTTCTTGTTTACCTTTTAAATTGACTACGTTATTGTCCGGTTGAAATATTATTGATTATTTAGTCTAAAAACAACCTGAGATTTGAATATAAACATCGTTTGTCATGTTTCTATGAACTTTACGGATACAATTTGGATTTTTTTGTCTTCCTGTTTTGACTGCGTTTGAGCCTGTGGATTACTGAAGAAATGCGAACAAAACGGAGGTTTTTGGGTATAAAGAGACATTATCGAACAAAAGGAAAATTTATTGAGTAAATTAATGTCTGCTGAGTGCAACCATATGAAGATCATCAAAGGGATTCATTTTATCTCTATTTCTAAATTGTGTAACTGTTCTACCTGGCTGGCTACTGTTTAATGATTTGTCTAGTGGGCTATGTTCTAAAATAATGTAAGGTATGCTTTCGCCGTAAAGCATTTTTTAAATCTGACACCGTAGTTGGATTCACAATAAGTTAATCTTTAAACCTATGTAAAATATGTTTCGTTTTCTAAATTTTTATAATGAGTATTTCTGTATTTGAATTTGGCGCCGATCAGTTTCACTGGCTGTTGAAGAGGTGGGACGCTACCGTCTCACGTCCCCGAGAGAGGTTAACTTCTTTCAGCTAGGGGGCAGAATTTTTATGTTTGGAAAAATAACGTTCCCAAGGTAAACGGACTATTTCTCAGGTCCAGATGCTAGAATATGCATGTAATTGACAGATTAGGATAGAAAACACTCTAAAGTTTCCAAAACTGTCAAAATATTGTCTGTGAGTATAACAGAACTGATTTTGCAGGCGAAAACCTGAGGAAATCCAACCCGGAAGTGCCTTTTATTTGGAAAAATCCCTGTTCCGTTGCCTGCCCCTCCATTTAAAGTATCAACCAGATTCATTTTCCAATGGCTTCCTCAGGCTGTGACCAGGCTTTAGACATAGTTTCAAGCTTTTATTTTGAAAAATGAGCGAGATTTTTCAAAACGCATCAGGTGTCCTTTGATTAGTTCCTGCGCGCGAGAGATGTAGCTCGACATTTTCTTTCTCTGTAATATTGAATAGGTTACCGTCCGGTTGAAATATTATTGATCATTCATGTTAAAAACAACCTGATGATTGATTATAAAAAACGTTTGACATGTTTCTACGAACATTACGGATACTTTTGGGAATTTTCGTCTGCCCTTCAGGACCGGAAAGAGCCTGTGGTTTTCTGAACATAACGCGCAAACCAAATGGCGGTTCTAGGTTATAAAACTAATCTTTATCGAACAAAAATAACATGTATTGTGTAACTGGGAGTCTCGCGAGTGCAAACATCCTAAGATTATCAAAGGTAAGCGATTAATTGTATTGCTTTTCTGACTTTCGTGACCAAGCTAATTTGCGGCTAGTTGTTCTTACTGTTTTGTCTAGTGATTGATAAACTCACAAACGCTTGGATTGCTTTCGCTGTAAAGCATATTTTCAAAATCTGACACGATAGGTGGATTAACAACAAGCTAAGCTGTGTTTTGATATATTTTACTTGTGATTTCATGATTATAAATATTTTTAGTATTATTTTTGAATTTGGCGCTCTGCAATTCAGCGGTTGTTTACGAAAATTATCCGGCTAAAGGGATCCGTGCGGCAAGAAGTTAACTAAGGTAACCTAAGTGCAATTAACAATGGTGTGTGTAATCAGTAATGTATAAATGTGATAATGCGGGGTGTTGAAAGGTGCCAAAGCAAACAACCAAAAGGCCACAAAAAGGCCACAAAAATACCACAACAAAATCTATGACGTGTCTGCATGGAGAGTCTTCCCAATGAATGTGGAAGAGGTCTATGTGTCCTGGGACACACCCGGGCCCAGGTGTTTCCCATGTAGCTGACGACCCTCCCAACTCCGCCCACCGGCACCCTAATAAGGAGTCAAGAGCAAAGAGAGAATATGGCAGACAGAGTGGGAGGGTCGTCACACTGCGTCCCAAATTGACACAGCCTCTGCGTCCCAAATTGATGAGGGGTTACGTGTTCACACTTCCAATTTTCCCCAACCTCCTCCTCCCCAGACCTCAGCAACCTTTGTGCACAGGAAGCAATGTTTAAGAGGATAGAAGAACACAAGACCAGGAGGGAACAGACAGCAAAGATAGAACATGACAATACCAAACAATGGTCAGTCACGTAAACATTCAGGAACAGGGCACACAAGAGACCGCATCAGCTACAAACTCCAATGAAAATAACATCTCAGGGTGCTTCCTACTTTTTACAACATCTCCCAACGATTCATAGTCACTTCCCAACGATTCATAGTCACTTCCCAACGATTCATAGTCTCTTCCCAATGATTCATAGTCTCTTCCCAACGATTCATAGTCACTTCCCAACGATTCATAGTCACTTCCCAATGATTCATAGTCACTTCCCAATGATTCATAGTCTCTTCCCAACGATTCATAGTCACTTCCCAACGATTCATAGTCACTTCTCAACGTAACAGAATTTCACTATTTTCAATCATAATGTTCAACGATCTTCAACAGCAGTACATCATTCTAACAGTTCCTCTGATGGAAAGCGAATGAACTCGTCTCCATAAGACGCCATAGTCACAAAAAAATACAAACAAAAAAATCTCGCTCTTCCCCTCTGCTGAGCACATCAGACCACAACCAGAGAAATGACAATCACCCTGGGAACCACAGAAGAGAGATGAGAAACGGAGCTTCCCCAAAACCTACAATAACTCAACCCTAGTCTTTGTGCAGATTTGCGGTGGGTATTTACGCACTGTAGCCCGCTGGCAAGGAAATAAACCCCCCAGCACGCTGGCAGATTCCACCAAGCCACGGATGTGCCCCCGAGACAACTGCTCAGTCCACAGACACCACACAAAAATAACAAACATTAACCATGCCCAACATATTCCAAAAATGAAACACGTCGCTAAGCCTATCAGGGGAAAAAGGCTATAGCTCCAGGTAGCAAGTGTCACTACCCTATCCAAATCTCCCACTGAGGTACACAGCCGACTGTACTCTCCTCCTCAGACCGATGTCCCAACAGCGAGTAGAGCAAGAGTTTCCAGGCTGGGCAGGGGCCTGGAAACTAACCAATGTACTCTCTCCAATGCAGTACAGAAACCAAACCACTAAAGGCAACCAATACTGGGCCTATCAAACTCAAACAAATGAACAAAATATGCAAACAAAGCACCTACAAAATGTAACATTAACTCCACGTTCTCCCAAACACAATACGTTCAAAATCCCGGATGAGCTCCCACTTGTCACGAACTGGCTCAAAGCCCGTAACAAAAGGGAGACAACGTGGAGACAAGGAATACCAACATATATTTATTAACTAAGGTAACCTAAATGCAATTAACAATGGTGTGTGTAATCAGTAGTGTAAGTGAGTGTTTTGCTTGCATAAATGTGATAATGTGGGGTGTTGAAAGGTGCCAAAGCAAACAACCAAAAGGCCACAAAAATACCACAACAAAATCTATGACATGTCTGCATGGAGAGAGTCTCCCCAATGATTGTGGAAGAGGTCTATTTATCCTGGGACACACCCGGGCCCAGGTGTTTCCCATGTAGCTGACGACCCTCCCAACTCCGCCCACCGGCATCCTAATAAGGAGACAAGAGCAAAGAGAGAATATGGCAGACAGAGTGGGAGGGTCGTCACACTTGTGACTCTACAAACGTGTTGGATGCATTGTGCGTCTAACTTTCACACTTGTCATTATTCACGATTCATTCAGGACTATCCGTAATCATGGTAGCATCCACATGAATGTAGAAATGTTTAGAACCATATTATATTCTTATTTATAATAAAAGTGACTCCAAAATGGCACAATACATTTTTTGCCAATCATTTCTTTTGAGAACAAAATAATCTGAAACACAACCAAAATAAGCAGCAAATGCATCCAACAAGTTTTAAGAGTCACGACCTTGATGGGTCCAAATACTACACTTTTGAATACTTTAATAAAGATATAACTTTATTTGTCCCAATACTGCATGGCAACCTCAAAGGAAATTTGCAGGTTACATTTTTTTTATGACTGTTGTCAGGACCAGGAGTCATACAGCACTCTCTTACTTCATTTGTCTTGCGACCATCCTCAAAGGTGGATATCAAGTCACTTTCTGTGAGGTTGATGGCAGACTGTAGTTCTGTAATTGTGCTTTCTAATCTCTTTCTCTATCTCTATTTGTGCCGTCTCGTTTCCAGTAGTATCTCTCCTCTTGTGCTTTGAAAGACGTATCTTGCCTTTCTCTGTTTCTTTTCCATCTTGTCCCACACTGTCTTGTTCTCTTAGCTTGTTACTTGATCCAGAAGTTCATCTTTCTCCTCTGTAGCTTGTTGTCTAAGATTTAGAAATCCTTCAGTGTGGCCCTCAGACATTTTATTGTGTTATCATTTAAAAGTCAAGTGCTCTTTTTCTAGATTTAATATCAGACATCTTTGATTTCAATTGCACAATGTTTCTCACAGCATGATCAAAATGTTCTGTTAGAAGAGAGTATTCTTCCTCCACGTCTGCAAGTTGTTTCACACATTTATTTCCATCCTGCATAGCATTGTTTGATGCTTCTATATATGACAAAACGATTGTGTCACATCGGGCTTGCATCTCAAACTCTCTCGTCCAAGCTGGAGCTGCAGTGCAAACTTCTGATCATTTCCTGTTTCCAGTTTCTTTTCAGGGATTTGTTTCCTTTGTTCATTTATGTAAGATGTTAAGGTTGTGTTTGTGTTGATTAGAAATCCTTTGATAATAAATAAGCTAGTTCCTCACTTTTATTCTCTCAATTTTGTTATTGTGTCTGAACATTTATAGGCCACTGTTTTAATGGGACACAATTCATATTTCTTTCTCGTTTATTATAAGTGCTTGGGCAATGTCCATCACTTTCTTGCCATGCTGTGTCATTTAGGAGTATACCCAGCCATTTTGTGACACATTTACTTTATGACTGATTGATTGCCCTGTCCCTGTCACTGTGTGCATCTGACATGTTTTCACTTTTCACTCATTGAATATTCCCCTGCAAAGAAATTAACAAATAACATCACAGCAGCAGGATACAAAATGACCTGTATGAAGTAGCCTATTGCCTATATTTTAGGACATATTATGAACTACTTAGTTTAAAATTGAATCCAGCTCATGTGTCTTAATCTTTGATAGCAATTAAGCATATTACACCAATGAGCGACTAAGTTTATATCCCCAATTAGATATTAGTGCAACTACTGTAACTCTTGTCTATAGCATATACAGTAGATATCGATTTTGAAACATATTCTAGTATAAGCTTCACATTTTTGCGAAATTCCTGTTCTATTTCGAATATTTCTTACAGAAACAAGCATATCTCTGTGAAATGTCAACCGAGCACTGAGCGTACCACAAGCTTTTTATTTTCAAAGCCTTTCATATTTAATTCAGCTTGTGTCATGCAAATGTTGCTTTTTCCAATCAGCTGAAACAACTTCGCAGACGACCACCGCAGCATGTAAAATCCTCAAAAGTTGCTGCGAGAAATCTGTACCGCTCTGTCAAGAGGTCAGTGCTTATTATCAGATGTATTAGGTTACGAAATCTGACTTTTTTGATATGATGTTAATGATATTTTAGAGAAAGACCCCACTGAATGATTCAGAACATGAAGAATCATATTTGTCTTGGTGAAATGTATTTTATAACATAAATGAAATGTCATCACCAAAGTGCGTTTCTGTGTAGTTGGACACCCTACAAATTAAGAGACAGAAATAGCATGTGGCTTCCATTTTGGCTGCAGAGGAGAGGGTGAGAGATCAGTGTGATGTCACTTACTGACTTCACTTCTCACCTCTGCAAAATCGTTAAACCTTAACCTTTTTCGTTCACTATTTAGTGACTGACATTGTACAAATGCACATTCAAAAGAATAAAAATAAGAAGCCCGAAGAACATTGTGCTGTCACCAGGAATTGACATCACACTGACTTCTGACTTCACCCCTCAGAATCTCCTATGCAGCCGAAATGGAAGCCACAAGCTATTTCTGTCTCTTAATTGGTTGTGTTTATAAAGGTTTGTAATGTGCAAAAGTGCCATGTAAGTCTGAAAACATGTTTACCTAATTGTTTCATAAGTTTGTCATATTTGTAAAGTTTATTGACTGACTCTTCTTATTCAAACTCGTTATTTCTCCTGGTTAACCGATTATCTGCTTAGGTTGTTACATTGTAACTACAAAGTAATTACAAATGTCACTTCAAATTAAGTTGTTTGCTCCTGGGTAAGTGCATTGTACATACATTGTAATACAAAGTTGGTTGTTAAAGACTGTTACATTATAAGTGCAATGTAACTAAAAGGGTTATACCTAATGTTCTAATGTCTCCTAATTTCTCCTGGTTAGCCTATTGTCTGCAAAAGTTGTTACATTGTAACTACATAGTGTAATTATAAAGATTATACCCTACTGGGTTTTACTTTAAGTTGCTTGCTCCCGGTTAACTAGATGATAATTACAATTAAATTCGATTTAGTATATTCGACCGTATTACCTCCCAAGATAATTATTTTCGGTTATAGTCACAGCCGTGTATATTCCCCCTCAAGCCGATACCACGAAGGCCCTCAAGGAACTACACTGGACTTTGTGCAAACTGGAAACAACATATCCTGAGGTTGCATTTATTGTAGCTGGGGACTTCAACAAATAACATTTGTGTAAAACGCTACCGAAGTTCTATCAACATGTCCATCACTTTTGACTGTAGTACTTGTGCTTCACAAACTCTCAACCACTATCAACTCTGCTTTACATATGGATTCGATGGTAGTGTCACCTTGTAGTTCAGGAATTCTTCAAAGACGGGACAATCTCAATATTTGAAATATATGTTTTGCTCGACCAACACATCAGCCTTCACACCATGTAAAAGAACAACCTCCTATTATTAATTTATTTCAGTAAATGCAAATAACTTGTCAGACACTGTAAAAGGCATTGAATTTGTTTTTATTTATGTCCAACAGGCCTTGATTGTTGAATTCGAACATTATTCAAATATGTAATACAAATCTCCAAACTTCCTTTATGTTTTGTTTTATAGCACTAGTAAAAGAACATTATCCCTAATTTCGTTAGCATTTTGGCATGTTTTTCTAAATGTAGAACATAAAACAATATTTATAATGCAAACATTATCCCTTAGGTCTAAATTATTCATTTGAAAATCCACAATAAAAATACATTTTTTTAGAACATTCGGCACTCTGACGGAGTTGACGCTAGACAACAATCTAACGGAGTGGATGTTTTACGGAGTTGACAAAAATATTTTCATTCAAACACTTCATTCAAGTGTTATACACAGTAGCATTTATATTTTTCCTCAGTTGCTTAATGACTCTAAAGACTAATTAAATGTAACATATTTTAACCAAAATGCTTATTATATCAGTCAGATGAAGCGGACAGTGTATGGTTGTTACCATGGTGATTCTAATACTGTTTGTTTAAATCCATCAAAAGTAGAGAACTTTACAGACCATGAATGGTCAATACAGTACATTTAATGAGGGCGTGAAGGGGTCCTTATGGTACAGGGGACACTGCTCATACCTGATTAATTCAGGGTTTTAAACAAATCTGACAGTTGACCAAATCTCTGGACACAGATTTAAGGAATCACAGTTTTAAGAAATATTCTTAAGTCACAGAGGGCTATTACAAGAAACTACATGAGATAATTTTTCAGTTAATATCCATTATTGCCTGTTAGAATTTGCAAACACTTTTTTGGAGAGTTTGAAAATTGGATACTTTGCTGAGAACAAGGACATTCCAGGCATAGAGCAGACATGGAAATTAGTAATATTGAAAGTATGAATAAAAAATGATGTCTCTTCACCTAAATGTAATTGTTAAGCTTAAATAATGGAACAACATATATATTTTTTCCTGTAAAAATAACGTTTCCTTGCCGGACAAGGATTGTCTCGACATTCAAGAATCCCTGAGTTACATGGTCAGAGTTTGGTTTGAGATATTAACGAGGCGGCAGGTAGCCTAGTGGTTAGAGTGTTAGACTTGTAACCGATAGGTTGCAATAATGAATCCCTGAGATGACAAGGTAAAAATCTGTCTTTCTGCCCCTGAACAAGGGGCCATCATTGAAAATAAGAATGTTCTTCTTATGGATCAAATCCCGTTAGCGGGATGGATTTGACAGAGCGCCAAATTCAAATTCAATTATTCGAAATATTTAACTTTCATAAAATCACAAGTGCAATACATCAAAATGAAGCTTAACTTTTTGTTAATCTAGCCACCGTGTCAGATTTGAAAAAGGCTTTACGGCGAAAGAAAACCATGCGATTATCTGGACAACGACCCATCATACTGTAACGGTCCTGACCTGTTTTATGTTGTTTTTGTATGTGTTTAGGTCAGGGCATGTGTTTTGGGTGGGCAGTCTATGTTATCTGTTTCTATGTTGGTTGTGGTTGCCTGGTATGGCTCTTAATTAGAGGCAGGTGTTTTGCGTTCTCCTCTAATTAAGAGTCATATTTAGGTAGGGTGTTCTCACTGTTTGTTTGTGGGTGATTGTCTCCTGTGTCGTCGAATGTATGTACCATACGGGACTGTTTGGCTGTTCGTTTATTTTGATGTCGTCTGTTTCCTGTCCGTGAGTTTACGTTTAGTTATGTAAATTTATGTTCAGGTTTCGTCAACGTCGTTTTCTTGTTTTGTATATTTGAAAGTGTTTTGTTTCGTGTTGCCATCGTCATTAATAATAAAAAGATGGCTTACTTCCCGAATGCTGCATTTTGGTCTGATGATCCTTCTCTCCTCTCCTCGTCCGAGGATGAGGAGAGCGACAGCCCTTACAGAATCACCCACCACGCTAAGACCAAGCGGCAAGGGAATGCTCAACAGAGCAACAAGGACTCCTGGACTTGGGAGGAGATCCTGGACGGCAAAGGACCCTGGACTCAGCCAGGGGAATATCGCCGTCCCAAGGCGGAGCTGGAGGCAGCGAAGGCAGAGAGGCGCTGGTATGAGGAGGCAGCGCGGCGACGCGGTTGGGAGCCCGAGAGTCAGACCCAAAAATTTCTTGGGGGGGGGGGCACACGAGGAGTGTGGCAAAGCCGGGTAGGATACCCGAGCCAACTCCCCGTGCTTACCGTGGAGGAAGAAGGCGTCGTACTGGTAAGACACCGTGTTATGCGGTAAAGCGCACGGTGTCCCCAGTACGCGTGCTTAGCCCAGTGCGGGCTATTCCACCTTGCCGCACTGGGAGGGCTAGGTTGGGCATCGAGCCGGATGTCATGAAGCCGGCCCAACGTATCTGGCCTCCAGTACGTCTCCTCGGGCCGGCGTACATGGCACCAGCCTTACAGGTGGTGTCCCCGGTTCGCCTGCATAGCCCAGTGCGGGCTATTCCACCTCGCCGCACTGGCAGGGCTACGGGGACCATTCAACCTGGTAAGGTTGGGGAGGCTCGGTGCTCAAGAGCACGTGTCCTCCTTCACGGTCCGGTATACCCGGTGCCACCTCCATGTACCAGTCCTCCGGTGGCAGCCCCCCGTACCAGGCTGTCTCTCCGGGTTCTCTCTCCAGCTGTTTCCTCCTCTCCAGCGCAGCCAGTGCCTATACCACGCACCAGGCTGTCTCTCCTTCTCCTCCCTACAGAGCCGTCCTGCCATGACCAGCCAGAGCCGTCCTGCCATGACCAGCCAGAGCCGTCCTGCCATGACCAGCCAGAGCCGTCCTGCCAGGACCAGCCAGAGCCGTCCTGCCATGACCTGCCAGAGCCGTCCTGCCATGACCAGCCAGGGCCGTCCTGCCATGACCAGCCAGAGCCGTCCTGCCATGACCAGCCAGAGCCGTCCTGCCATGACCAGCCAGAGCCGTCCAGCCAGGACCTGCCAGAGCCGTCCAGCCAGGACCTGCCAGAGCCGTCCAGCCAGGGCCTGCCAGAGCCGACCAGCCAGGACCTGCCAGAGCCGTCCAGCCAGGACCTGCCAGAGCCGTCCAGCCAGGACCTGCCAGAGCCGTCCAGCCAGGACCTGCCAGAGCCGTCCAGCCAGGACCTGCCGGAGCCGTCCAGCCAGGGCCTGCCGGAGCCGTCCAGCCAGGGCCTGCCAGAGCCGTCCAGCCAGGACCTGCCAGAGCCGTCCAGCCAGGACCTGCCAGAGCCGTCCAGCCAGGACCTGCCAGAGCCGTCCAGCCAGGACCTGCCAGAGCCGTCCAGCCAGGACCTGCCAGAGTCCCTCAGCCAGGACCTGCCAGAGTCCCTCAGCCAGGACCTGCCAGAGTCCCTCAGCCAGGACCTGCCAGAGTCCCTCAGCCAGGACCTGCCAGAGTCCCTCAGCCAGGACCTGCCAGAGTCCCTCAGCCAGGATCTGCCAGAGTCCCTCAGCCAGGATCTGCCAGAGTCCCTCAGCCAGGATCTGCCAGAGTCCCTCAGCCAGGATCTGCCAGAGTCCCTCAGCCAGGATCTGCCAGAGTCCCTCAGCCAGGATCTGCCAGAGTATCTCAGCCGGGACCTGCCCCTTGTCCCGGTGCTGCTCCTTATCCCGGTGCTGCCCCTTGTCCCGGTGCTGCCCCTTGTCCCGGTGCTGCCCCTTGTCCCGGTGCTGCCCCTTGTCCCGGTGCTACCCCTTGTCCCGGTGCTGCCCCTTGTCCCGGTGCTGCCCCTTCTCCCGGTGCTGGCCGTTCATTTAGGGGAAGTTAGTTTTAGGGTGGTCATTGGAAGGGGAAGACAGAAGCGGGGAGTGACTATGGTGGTGTGGGGGCAGCGTCCAGAGCCTGAGCCACCACCGTGGTCAACTGCCCACCCAGACCCTCCCCTGGACTTTGTGCTGGTGCGCTCGGCGTTCGCACCTTGAGGGGGGGGTTCTGTAACGGTCCTGACCTGTTTTATGTTGTTTTTGTATGTGTTTAGGTCAGGGCATGTGTTTTGGGTGGGCAGTCTATGTTATCTGTTTCTATGTTGGTTGTGGTTGCCTGGTATGGCTCTTAATTAGAGGCAGGTGTTTTGCGTTCTCCTCTAATTAAGAGTCATATTTAGGTAGGGTGTTCTCACTGTTTGTTTGTGGGTGATTGTCTCCTGTGTCGTCGAATGTATGTACCATACGGGACTGTTTGGCTGTTCGTTTATTTTGATGTCGTCTGTTTCCTGTCCGTGAGTTTACGTTTAGTTATGTAAGTTTATGTTCAGGTTTCGTCAACGTCGTTTTCTTGTTTTGTATATTTGAAAGTGTTTTGTTTCGTGTTGCCATCGTCATTAATAATAAAAAGATGGCTTACTTCCCGAATGCTGCATTTTGGTCTGATGATCCTTCTCTCCTCTCCTCGTCCGAGGATGAGGAGAGCGACAGCCCTTACACATACAAATGCATGACAAACATTTTTCGATATAATTCATGCCTTAGCTTTGAAGATCTTCTTCCGTTGGAACTCCAATATGTCCCAGAAACATCACAAATGGTCCTTTTGTTCGATTAATTCCTTCGTTATATCCCCAAAATGTCAATTTATTTGGCGCGTTTGATTCAGAAAAACACCGGTTCCAACTCGCCCAACATGACTACAAATTATCTAATAAGTTACCTGTAAACTTGGTCCAAACATTTCAAACAACTTTCCTAATCCAACCTTAGATATCCTAAAATGTAAATAATCGATAAAATTTAAGAAGGAATATACTGTGTTCAGTAGCGGATAAAATGAAAATGGAGCGAGCTCCAGGTCGCCCGCACCCAAACAAAACAGTCCACTTGGCTCGACACCCAGAAAGGAAAGGGCTACTTCTTCATTTCTCAAAGGAAAAACATCAACCAATTTCTAAAGACTGTTGACATCTAGTGGAAGCCATAGGAACTGCAACCAGATGCCACATAAATCTAGTATCCCGTAGAAATCCTAGCTTCCAAAACACAGTCATCTCAAAAAGTGTTTTTCCTGGATGGTTTGTCCTAGGGGTTTCGCCTGCCAAATAAGTTCTGTTATACGCACAGACATGATTTTAACAGTTTTAGAAACTTTAGAGTGTTTTCTTTCTAAATCTACCAATTATATGCATATCCTAGCTTCTGGGCCTGAGAAATAGGCAGTTTACTTTGGGCACGCTTTTCATCCGGACGTGAAAATACCGCCCCCTAGCCCAAAGAGGTCCTTAACTGACGTGCCTAGTTAAATAAATGTAAAATATATATATTTTTAAAACATGGTAATTTACAGGTGGCTTTCAAATGTGTAATTAAAAAACATTAGTTAAATAGTGGAACAAGAATATGTGTAATAACATCAGTAAATACACATGCGGAATAACCTACAGCAAGTGGATGTGTAATTACACATTCCTTGTTCCAATTGTGTAATAACTGATAGTTACAATCTTGTTATCATGTAAATACATAGAAACAACTATGAAACTGCATTGTTAGTACAGTTATCATTATGTAGTTAACTACAAATATGGGAAACTTAATGTAAAGCGTTACCTATATTTTTTTGATGGCTTTTATTGTTTCTAATTTGTTTGACAATTCAAGTTTTACTTATGCTGAATGAAATTGATACTGAAACCCACGGTAGGCGTGAGCGGAATTGGTGCAAGGTACACCTCGGTTGACTTGTCATCATGTGAACTAAAACCATGTGTTTGATATATTTGATATCATTCTACTAATTTCGCTCCAGCCATTACCACGAGCCCATTCTCCCCAACCTCCTGTGGTATCAGCCCTTCCTGGATAGAATGGTAGGCTTCCAGCAACATTCCTCACTCTGAAACCATCAGTCCAACTAAGCCAGGTCAGCTTCTATGTTTTGGGAGCAATTGCTTAGGGAAGTCAACGCCACTGTGTGAGTTCTCTGGCTATGACTATTTTACCACTATGTAGCAGTGGTGGTCCAGACTCCAGAACCACGTGAGGAGTAACTTAGTCTGATTTTCTGGGCTTTAGATCAGATCTTCTATTGTAGAGAAAGAGTTGACATAACTTTACATGTGCATCTCAATTCTGATATTTGTTCTTAATAAGTATTCAAAAGTCATGCCAAAGCAAAACTCTTCAACTAAGTGACCTCCTCGTGAAAAAAGTTTTAAACACCAATTTTACACTTAATGGGCCTAAAGGGGACAAACAGCCTTTTTGAAGAGAAGGATAAAAGTGCTGACATTGTCACAGGTTGATGGTACTCTATCCGTTGGATGGGTCAAAACACTTTGGCATGACGACACCAATTTTCAACATGATTTAACAACCACGCTAGTGCGTTGAAGGAGAAAAACACCAGAACCCTGATTTACCTCCCATGACAGCCCACGCAGCCTCACCGAAACAATGTTTCCAAGGCTACTAACGAATGACGAGTGGTCACATCTGTACAGCTGTCCCCCATTGGCTTGATGGATGGGCCGGCGATCCAATAAAAATGGCAATCAAATCAACCCAGCCACTTTACAGGTAGAGGGGCTGTCTGATTAAGTTGTCTAAGGCATGGCTGAGGCTCAGAATGATTATTCTGTGGGGAAACTGAGAGGGGGCCATCTTTCTCGCTAACCAACAAGGACACCATACATCTCTCCCTCTCCACTGTGAAATGTATCCAAAATAACTGCAAACTACCACTCAACTGCCTGCCTCCCCTTTAGTGAAGGTTATTTGTCGTCAAGTGAAGGACTCCACCTGTCAGTGTGTGATAAATACCATGTACACAGACAAGGGGGAGCGTCTATAGGGCTAGAGCAGGATTAGCCCGGAAAACTCACTGATCTGTGAATAACCTAAAAAAAGAGGAAAGCTGAAAGATTAGAGCTGGCGCTTTTAGGAATGATCCATCAAACTCAACTGCCTCAGTCACTCAAATGAATCATCCCACTTGATTCGTTCACCGAGGCAGGAAGTGGCGCGCGCTAGGTCATCGGAGATCATTCCGAGGATGTTTATTAAATCGAGCTATCAATTCTCTCCCTCTGATCATCTTTCATCTGTCCTTGACTGAACAAATGAGGAAAACCAATGATGTGAAAGGTTGCAATGTTAAACTTATGGGTTTTGTATTCCTGTTTCGATCACAAGAGCAATATTTATTAATAATAGGCTACATGCAATAGGCCACAAAAGGACCAGTAGGCTACATTGCAATAGACTGTAAGAGCAATGTTGACAGTGCTGAAATAGGCTACATTGTAATGCCATTGATATAAAGTAGGTCTCTGGAAGATGACTTGTGGGAAGACCTGTAATTTGTGTAAACTCGCTTCTGTTATCAGAGTCATTGTACCAATAAAATGGTCTGACGGGGATGTGGACGTTCTCGGTATACATATCCCCAAAATAAATGATCTCACTACAATACATTTTAATAGAAAGTTTGCAAAAATAGATAAGATCTTGCTACCATGGAAAGGAAAAATCACCCTGATTAACTCTTTAGTCATATCCCAGTTTACCTATTTGCTTATGGTCTTGCCTACACCAAGCGACCTGTTTTTTTAACTATATGAGCAAAAAAGATTCCATTTTATTTGGAATGGCAAGTCAGACAAAATTAAACTGGCCTATTTATATAATGAATATGAGTTCGGAGGAAAGAAATTATGAATTATTAAAACTTTAGACCTCTCACTAAAGGCTTCAGGTCATACAAAAGTTATACTTAAATCCAAACTGGTTCTCTGATTAGTAAGAATGTCTCACCCCATGTTCAAGAATGGCCTTTTTCACTTTATTCAGATTACAACCTCACTTTCGGTTACATGAAATTAAATCACCAACATTTCGCTATTTTTAAAACAAACCATAGAAAGTTGTTTGCAATTTCAGTTTAATCCACAAGAAAAGACAAATGATACAAAAAAATATTGTGGTTAAACTCAAATATACTAATTGATTAAAAAAGGTATAATCTCTGTAAATTATATCATAAATAGGACTGGTGGAGTTATGTCACACATGCAGCTTACAAAAATATATGGAAATGTCTGCTCTACCCAAAATACAACCAATTGCAACATTTCCGCAAAAATGGAAGAGGCAAGTGGAAGGGGGGAAAAGTAGGGAACTAATCTGTTGGCCCTGCATTAAAGATCAAAATTGGTTAAAGAAAATTGTGATAAATAAAAAAGTATACCAGTTTAATTTAAGGACCAAAACATTGACAGCTGTGTGTAACGGTTGTCATTGGTGGAAGGAGAAGAGGACCAAAGTGCAGCGTGGTACGTATTCATAATAATTTAATAAAGAATGAATACTGAACAAAAACAACAAACCGACAAACGAACAGTTCCGTAAGGTGCAAACAAAAACACTTAACAGAAAATAACCCATAGTGGGAAAACAGGCTACCTAAGTATGATTCTCAATCAGAGACAACGATCGACACCTGCCTCTGATTGATAACCATACTAGGCCAAACACATAGAAATATAACGACTAGAACAAAACATAGAAAAACAACATAGAATGCCCACCCCAACTCACGCCCTGACCAAACTAAAATAAAGACATAAAAAAGGAACTAAGGTCAGAACGTGACACTGTGCCATATAGATTCCAAAATAGTTGGGAAGAGATTTTCACTGTACTGATTACATGGCACATGGTTTATGAAGTGATATGCAAAACGACACCGGATTCAAAACTTTGAATTTTTGTATTTAAATTATTATACAAAATTCTTGCAACCAATAGAATGCAGATTTTTCTGCGAAGAGACAGAATCATTAGGTCATTTGTTTTGGTACTGTCCATATGTAGGTGATTTTGGTCGCAGGTCCAGGAATGGCTGTAGAATTGCAACATTTACCTGGAGCTAACTCTGCAGATAGAACGACTGGGTGATCTGAAAAGTCACAGTCTATCAATCAATAATATAACAATACTTTTAGGGAAAAAAAATCTTTCATTTACAATCTGTAGAAACTCTGAGAATAGAAAGGTTTTGAACTTTTGTGAAACATCACAGCACAGTTAAACTATATGCCACATAGAAGTCCAATATGGATGGTGTTAATAGATAGATGGGAGGGGTTGTGTAGAGCTGAAAGGTGGGACTAATAACAACAAGATAACTCATGTAAAATATATTGGGTCAGTAAAATGTATTTAATATAGTACCAGTTAAACGTTTGGACACACCTGCTCATTCAAGGGTTTCTCTTTATTTTTACTATTTTCTACATTGTAGAATAATAGTGAAGACATCAAAACTATGAAATAACACAAATGGATTCATGTAGTAACCAAAAATGTGTTAAATAAATCAAAATATATTTTATATTTGAGATTCCTCAAAGTAGCCACCCTTTGCCTTGATGACAGCTTGGCACATGCTTGGCATTCTCTCAACCAGCTTCATGAGGAATGCCGCCGCCAATGGAACCGAGGGTGCCTCAGCTGGCTCATCGAGCTTCCATGCCTCAGCTGGCTCATCGAGCTTCCATGCCTCAGCTGGCTCACTGAGCTTCCATGCCTCAGCTGGCTCACCGAGCTTCCATGCCTCAGCTGGCTCACCGAGCTTCCATGCCTCAGCTGGCTCATCGAGCTTCCATGCCTCAGCTGGCTCATCGAGCTTCCATGCCTCAGCTGGCTCATCGAGCTTCCATGCCTCAGCTGGCTCAAAAGGTTTCCTTGCCTCGGTTGGCTTGGCAGGTTCCCATCCCACGTCATGCCTGATATTGACTTTTTGAATGTTGCACACTCCCTTCTCCTTCTGTATTCCCCCTCATAAACATTGCCTGCCCCCCTTACCTCTTCCCTGTCTACTGTACCCACGTGGAAGAGAAAAGGTTACTGAAAAATTGTCCAGTGAAATCATAATCAATCCTATCACTTATAATGAGTTTATATGGTCACTGACAGTGTTTCATAATGGTCTCCCACCAATATATTGGCATATTTCTGTATTTCAGTCATTTATGAAATTTGTATCTGTTGATTTGTGAATGCTGTACATGCTAGCTAGCTACTGAACTTTCTGTAGGCTACATGTTGTCATTGAGCTAGCATCGCTATTCATGTCCCCTTTGTCAAATGTGTACTTTGCAGAGGAGTTAGGAGTATTATGGCAGGACAGTATTTGTTTAAGTTTTTCTTGTCATTATCATGTGTTTGTTTGTCAACTTACGTTGATGATATTTAACTGTTAGTTTGCAAGTGCACATCATGTACTGTACGTAACACCTGGCTGTTATAGAGAAAATTGGCTAGCCTAGGCCTATAGGTTATACTGTACATTAGCTACATTTATACTGTACATTGCATTACTTTGTCGTTGCCAAATTAGATTACTGTTATTGTTTCCCTTTCTACTGTACCCATGTGGAAGAAATTAGTTTGGCATATTAGGGAATCACAGTATTTGTTCATGGAAGTCTTTCCTCTCATTATCAGAGAGTAAAAGATCAACACCAACTCTGATCCTTTGGTCATAAGCCGAACAAAACACAAGTTCTAGGTATTCGTGATAAAATGACAACAGTGCATGATGTAGTAGTTAAAATGCCACTCAGAAACAGCGATGCAAGGATTTGGGCACTCAGACGCAGTGTAGGGGTGGGGGCACTCACAGAGGCCAGAGGAAGGGTTGAGACACTCAGAGGCCAGTGCAAGGGCCCTCACAAAGGCTGTAGACAACTTGGCTGGGCTATAGACATCTTGTGTCTACAAAAAATATGTAGTTGCTTTAGGATTATTGAAGATTATACCGTTATAAAAACAGACCAGCTTGCATTTTATTTACCTGAACAGGCTTCCGTGCCAAGTTAAGGTTTGGTCTTGCTGCAGACACACGAGAGCCCCCAAACCTTTTCTTAGTGAACTGCAAAAGAGAGAAAAAAACTAATAGTCACAATGATCCGAGAATGAATCCAAGTCACCTGTCAAAAGGATTATCTGAATCGGTGTTCTATTACGGCAGCAGCGCCATAGTAATTGAGGGAAAATAATGTGACAAAAAAATGCAATATTTACCATTGACGAGTTCATTGCAGTCCTCAATGGACGAGTCTAAACAGCAGATGCTGGCGGAGTTGTAGGTGCTGGCCCAGCAGGACCACTAATAGAGACCTGCTTAAAATATAGGGGGTGAAATACAGAGACAACACGAGAGTACGATCTCTCATTTCAGTAAATCAGAAAAGAGATTGCATGTTGTTTTAAGCTTTATTAATTTAAACTCCTGGGGTGAAATCCACAGATACATCTCTGAAGCTCTGTGAGCAGAGATGTCCTAAGACCTGCACTGGACAATTCTATATCTGTAACAATACATAACAAGGCCTGTGTTAGGAAGTCCCCTGCTGGTGACGTCACGATCTCACAGCACTCTCAAGCAGCTCATCCCCCTCACCCGAAACTGGAAGTCAAGGCAGCATTAGTAGCAAGAGAGGCAGGTAGCCTAGCGATTAAGAGTGTTGGGCCAGTAACCGAAAGGTCGCTGGTTCGAGTCAGCTAGCCGACTAGCTGACAAATCTGTCAATGCACTCTTCAGTAAGCGTCTGCAAACATGTGATGAATTCTGTCTCTTTCTGGTACTTTCCTTAACCTGTTGTGATTTGTTGACAAGATCACAGCTTGGGACTTTGACATTGCGCATACTCTCTTTGGCAATCCCTATTGTCTTTGCATGTTGTTACAATGTTATAAAGATGCTGTTCATGACATAGCAAACGTAATGTAAAACTAGGCTAATACAGTCAGCCTACAAGAATACATGGTGTTATTGGGAAATTAGTAGGCTAATCAAACATGTCAATTTAGGCCAGGGGTTCCCAAACGTTTTGGCCCACGACCCCCATTTTGACATTTGAAAATTCTCGTATCCCCAACCATGTGAAAAAAAATCATTAAAAGTTTCCTTTTTTAATTACGACTATGGCAGTCAATTGCAAAACATTCTAACAGTATTTCTGATCGTATTTTCAACTCACCATCATATACTTTTAATGTGGGGCTATGACAGTCAATTGCAAATTAGTCTGACTTCATTTATCTTATCTCACTAATGAGATGGGTGTGCTTGATGCATGTCGCGTCAGAGCTTCTCAAAGTCAGAGGGTGTGGTCAACAGTGCACACTTCATCTCTGTCACATCCAACCTGGATTTTTTTGTTTGTTATGCAGTCGAGAGCACTGAATCAGCGTACCACGAGTTAAGGATCGGAGGGAGACGGCACAGTATTTTTCCCCTTTGATTCAGGAACCAAAACTCATCCATAGTGACCCGTGAATGCGTTGTCTGCAACAGTTGGTCACATGACAGCTCGATCAGCTGTTTGATTTCACTTACCGGCATGTCAACTGAACCAGACTCATAGTCAAAAGGATTTTGCTGATTCGATCACTCATATGTAGAATATTTTTATATTTCACCTGCATGCTTGCGTTCGGTTCCCCAAATATGTCTGTTGCATAGGCAAGGAGACACATTGTCATTACATTACACAGAATGTCTGTCTTTTTTTTTTTTACATCCATTGCGAATGACAACAGTTCCTCTCTCAATTGAATTTTTTTCCCAGCATTCCCCCTCGATAACCACCAGGTCTCGGTGTGAAATAGAACAGTTTTGCGAACAGGCATGTGCAATGTGCAATGTTACCTGCTGCATAACTCAGAGTTCTGTGCTCAGATCTTTTGCTGCCAGTTGCTCTCGGTGTCTCCATTATATCTCAGTGGGTATATCATACAGTGTGTCCATATGGCAGAGGGAGACACATTTATAATTATAGTGCAGAGGCCTGCCCGCCGTCCCGTGATAGATGGAGCCCCATCTGTGCAAAAGCCTGACATTTGAGCCCATGGAATCTGTTTTTCGTCTATATAGCCACGCAGCACACTGAACATCCCCTGTGTCGTTTCATGCTCTGGAATCGTGAGACAGAACAATATGTCCTCATGAATAGCATCACCCGACATGTAGCGAACAAAAGTCAATGCATCTCGGCCCTCACAGCTAACGTCCATTTGGAGAGCATGAGGCGGGGAGTATGAGTCGTTCAGTCGAGCTTCCTCTTGATTGCTAGCTAAAGCATTCATTCTTAGTTGCACAATGTTACCTGTCAAAGGTATTGATGTGAGTTTCTGTGCCTCTGCCTCCCCACACATTGTTCTCACCATATCATGTGCAGCAGGTAATATAAAGGTCTCTGAAATAGTATGTGGTTTCATAGTGTAGCTGGTTTATCCATTCACCGTGGGAATGATTCAAGTACAACGGGTCAAGTGCGGCCTTTTTCCACGATCTAAGGGCGCGCTCTAGTTTTTGATTTTAATCATTTGTATTTAGATCTTTAAGGTTAACCACAGTGCAATGATTGAGAGGCAAAGACAATATTATCTTTTTTTTAACCAGGATTTTGGAAATTCTCCTGCGACCACATTTTCATATCAGGCGATCCCACATGGGGTCGAGACCCCTAGTTTGGGAAATTAGGCTATATCATGGACTGACTGATTTTAATTAATAAACAAATACATAGTATATACAGGTAACGTTAGCTATGGCTAGACATGCTTCTAACAAGAGAGAAGGTCATCCCCTGGATATCAATTTATCTAACTTACCTGGCATAATAATGTAGCTACATAGCTAAGTAGTCAAAAGAAAATCAGGTGAAACTAACTCTGAAAGTTCCCCCTGTCGCGGCCGTCGAATGAAGTAGACCAAAGCGCAGCTTTGTGAGCGTACATATTCCTCTTTATTAGGATGACGGCGACAAAAACAATCAACAATACAAAAACAACCGTGAAGCTTAAGGCTATGTGCCACAAACAAAGTTAACTTCCCACAAAGAAAGGAGGGAAAGGGCTACCTAAGTATGGTTCCCAATTAGAGACAACGATAGACAGCTGTCCCTGATTGAGAACCATACCCGGGCCAAAACATAGAAATACAAAATCATAGAAAACAAAAACATAGAATGCCCACCCCAAATCACACCCTGACCAAACCTAAGAGACATAAAAAGGCTGTGACACCCTGTAACGGCTGTCCTCCTCCTCTTCATCCGAAGAGGAGGAGTAGGGATTTGACCAAAGCGCAGCGTGGTAATTAGACATAATGATATTTATTTGAAATACAAAGACGAATACGAAAACACTTGGAAAATTACAAAATAACAAACACGACGTAGACCGACCTGAACATGGAACTTACATGAAACACGCAGAACTCACGAACAGGAAAATGACTACACAAAATGACGAACGAACGAAACAGTCCTGTATGGTGCAAAACACAGACACAGGAGACAACCACCCACCAACAAACAGTGTGAAAACACCTACCTTAATATGACTCTCAATCAGAGGAAATGAAAAACACCTGCCTCTAATTGAGAGCCATATCAGGTCACCCTTTAAACCAACATAGAAACAGAAAACATAGACTGCCCACCCAAACTCACGTCCTGACCAACTAACAACATACAAAACTAACAGAAAACAGGTCAGGAACGTGACATAACCCCCCCCTTAAGGTGCGAACTCCGGGCGCACCAGCACAAAGTTTAGGGGAGGGTCTGGGTGGGCATCTGACCACGGTGGTGGCTCAGGCTCTGGGCGAGGTCCCCACCCCACCATAGTCAATCCCAGCTTCCGTTTCCCCCTACGACTGACCACCCTCCTATTCCACCCACTAAATTTAAGGGGCAACACCAAGATAAAGGACAGCTCCGGGACAAGGTAGCTCAGGACAGAGGGATAGCTCAGGACAGAGAGGTAGCTCAGGACAGAGAGGTAGCTCAGGATAGAGAGGTAGCTCAGGATAGAGGGGCAACTCCGGACTGAAGGGCAGCTCCGGACAGAGAGACAGCTCTGGACTGAGAGGCAGTTCTGGATAAATAGCCGCTTCGGGCTGAGGGGCAGCTCATGGCTGACTGACGGCTCTGGACGCTCATGGCAGGCTGACGGCTCTGGACGCTCATGGCAGGCTGACGGCTCTGGACGCTCATGGCAGGCTGACGGCTCTGGACGCTCATGGCAGGCTGACGGCTCTGGACGCTCATGGCAGGCTGACGGCTCTGGACGCTCATGGCAGGCTGACGGCTCTGGACGCTCATGGCAGGCTGACGGCTCTGGACGCTCATGGCAGGCTGACGGCTCTGGACGCTCATGGCTCGCTGACGGCTCTGGCTGCCCATGGCTCGCTGACGGCTCTGGCTGCTCATGGCTCGCTGACGGCTCTGGCTGCTCATGGCTCGCTGGCGGCTCTGGCAGATCCTGTCTGGTTGGCGGCTCTGGCAGATCCTGTCTGGTTGGCGGCTCTGGCAGATCCTGTCTGGTTGGCGGCTCTGGCAGATCCTGTCTGGTTGGCGGCTCTGGCAGATCCTGTCTGACGAATGGCTCTAGCGGCTCCTGACTGACTATCGGCTCTGACGGCTCGGGACAGACGGGCGGCTCTAATGGCTCGGGACAGACGGATGGCTCAGATGGCGCTGGGGAGACGGATGGCTCAGATGGCGCTGGGGAGACGGATGGCTCAGATGGCGCTGGGGAGACGGATGGCTCAGATGGCGCTGGGGAGACGGATGGCTCAGATGGCGCTGGGGAGACGGATGGCTCAGATGGCGCTGGGGAGACGGATGGCTCAGATGGCGCTGGGGAGACGGATGGCTAAGGCCGGATGAGGCGCACTGTAGGCCTAGTACTTGGTGCCGGAACTGGAGGCACCGGACTGGAGACACGCACTTCAAGCCTAGTGCGGGGAGCAGGGACAGGGCACACTGACCTCTCGAAGCGCACTATAGGCCTGGTGCGTGGTACCGGCACTGGTGGCACCGGGCTGAGTGCACGCACATCAGGACGAGTACGGGGAGAAGGAACAGTGTGTACAGGGCTCTGGAGACGCACAGGTGGCTTAGTGCGTGGTGCCGGAACTGGAGGCACCGAACTGGATACACGCACTACAGGGAGAGTGCGTGGAGGAGGAACAGGGCTCTGGAAACGCACTGGTGGCTTAGTGCGTGGTGCCGGAACTGGAGGCACCGAACTGGATACACGCACTACAGGGAGAGTGCGTGGAGGAGGAACAGGGCTCTGGAAACGCACTGGAAGCCTGGTGCGTGGTGTAGGCACTGTTGGTACTAGGCTGGGGCGGGGAGGTGGCGCCGGAAATACCGGACCGTGCAGGCGTACTGGCTCTCTTGAGCACTAAACCTGCCCAACCTTACCTGGTTGAATGGTCCCCGTCGCCCTGCCAGTGCGGCGAGGTGGAATAGCCCGCACTGGGTTATGCAGGCGAACCGGGGACACCATGCGTAAGGCTGGTGCCATGTAAGCCGGCCCGAGGAGACGCACTGGGGACCAGACGCGTTGAGCCGGCTTCATGGCACCTGGCTCAATGCCCAATCTAGCCCTACCAGTGCGGGGAGGTGGAATAACCCGCACCGGGCTATGAACACGTACAGGAGACACCGTGCGCTCTACTGCGTAACACGGAGTCCACCCGTACTCCCGCTCTCCACGGTTAGCCTGGGAAGTGGGCGCAGGTCTCCTACCTGCCCTTGGCCCACTACCTCTTAGCCCCCGCCCAATAAATTTCTGGGTAGTACTCACGGGCTTTTCGGGCTTCCGTGCTAGACGCGTCCCCTCATAACGCCGGTTCCTCTCTCCGGTTTCCTCCGCTCTCCGAGCTGCCTCCAGCTTTTCCAATGGGAGGCGATCCTTACCAGCCAGAATCTCCTCCCATGTGTAGCAACCCTTGCCGTCCAAAATATCCTCCCATGTCCATTCCTCCTTCTTGCGCTGTCCCTTCCTCCCGTTACACCGCTGCTTGATCTTTTGCCTGCTTCCGCGCTAGCTCCTCATATCGCCGCCTCTCTGCTTTCGCTGCCTCCAGCTCAGCTTTGGGGCGGCGATATTCTCCTGGTTGAGCCCAGGATACTTTACCGTCCAATATTTCCTCCCATGTCCACGAGTCCTGGTTTCCTTGTTGCGCTCTCCCACGCCGCTTGGTCACTGTTTGGTGGGTGATTCTGTAACGGCTGTCCTCCTCCTCTTCGGATTTGACCAAAGCGCAGCGTGGTAATTAGACATAATGATATTTATTTGAAATACAAAGACGAATACGAAAACACTTGGAAAATTACAAAATAACAAACACGACGTAGACCGACCTGAACATGGAACTTACATGAAACACGCAGAACTCACGAACAGGAAAATGACTACACAAAATGACGAACGAACGAAACAGTCCTGTATGGTGCAAAACACAGACACAGGAGACAACCACCCACCAACAAACAGTGTGAAAACACCTACCTTAATATGACTCTCAATCAGAGGAAATGAAAAACACCTGCCTCTAATTGAGAGCCATATCAGGTCACCCTTTAAACCAACATAGAAACAGAAAACATAGACTGCCCACCCAAACTCACGTCCTGACCAACTAACAACATACAAAACTAACAGAAAACAGGTCAGGAACGTGACATAACCCCCCCCTTAAGGTGCGAACTCCGGGCGCACCAGCACAAAGTTTAGGGGAGGGTCTGGGTGGGCATCTGACCACGGTGGTGGCTCAGGCTCTGGGCGAGGTCCCCACCCCACCATAGTCAATCCCAGCTTCCGTTTCCCCCTACGACTGACCACCCTCCTATTCCACCCACTAAATTTAAGGGGCAACACCAAGATAAAGGACAGCTCCGGGACAAGGTAGCTCAGGACAGAGGGATAGCTCAGGACAGAGAGGTAGCTCAGGACAGAGAGGTAGCTCAGGATAGAGAGGTAGCTCAGGATAGAGGGGCAACTCCGGACTGAAGGGCAGCTCCGGACAGAGAGACAGCTCTGGACTGAGAGGCAGTTCTGGATAAATAGCCGCTTCGGGCTGAGGGGCAGCTCATGGCTGACTGACGGCTCTGGACGCTCATGGCAGGCTGACGGCTCTGGACGCTCATGGCAGGCTGACGGCTCTGGACGCTCATGGCAGGCTGACGGCTCTGGACGCTCATGGCAGGCTGACGGCTCTGGACGCTCATGGCAGGCTGACGGCTCTGGACGCTCATGGCAGGCTGACGGCTCTGGACGCTCATGGCAGGCTGACGGCTCTGGACGCTCATGGCAGGCTGACGGCTCTGGACGCTCATGGCTCGCTGACGGCTCTGGCTGCCCATGGCTCGCTGACGGCTCTGGCTGCTCATGGCTCGCTGACGGCTCTGGCTGCTCATGGCTCGCTGGCGGCTCTGGCAGATCCTGTCTGGTTGGCGGCTCTGGCAGATCCTGTCTGGTTGGCGGCTCTGGCAGATCCTGTCTGGTTGGCGGCTCTGGCAGATCCTGTCTGGTTGGCGGCTCTGGCAGATCCTGTCTGACGAATGGCTCTAGCGGCTCCTGACTGACTATCGGCTCTGACGGCTCGGGACAGACGGGCGGCTCTAATGGCTCGGGACAGACGGATGGCTCAGATGGCGCTGGGGAGACGGATGGCTCAGATGGCGCTGGGGAGACGGATGGCTCAGATGGCGCTGGGGAGACGGATGGCTCAGATGGCGCTGGGGAGACGGATGGCTCAGATGGCGCTGGGGAGACGGATGGCTCAGATGGCGCTGGGGAGACGGATGGCTCAGATGGCGCTGGGGAGACGGATGGCTAAGGCCGGATGAGGCGAACTGTAGGCCTAGTACTTGGTGCCGGAACTGGAGGCACCGGACTGGAGACACGCACTTCAAGCCTAGTGCGGGGAGCAGGGACAGGGCACACTGACCTCTCGAAGCGCACTATAGGCCTGGTGCGTGGTACCGGCACTGGTGGCACCGGGCTGAGTGCACGCACATCAGGACGAGTACGGGGAGAAGGAACAGTGTGTACAGGGCTCTGGAGACGCACAGGTGGCTTAGTGCGTGGTGCCGGAACTGGAGGCACCGAACTGGATACACGCACTACAGGGAGAGTGCGTGGAGGAGGAACAGGGCTCTGGAAACGCACTGGTGGCTTAGTGCGTGGTGCCGGAACTGGAGGCACCGAACTGGATACACGCACTACAGGGAGAGTGCGTGGAGGAGGAACAGGGCTCTGGAAACGCACTGGAAGCCTGGTGCGTGGTGTAGGCACTGTTGGTACTAGGCTGGGGCGGGGAGGTGGCGCCGGAAATACCGGACCATGCAGGCGTACTGGCTCTCTTGAGCACTGAGCCTGCCCAACCTTACCTGGTTGAATGGTCCCCGTCGCCCTGCCAGTGCGGCGAGGTGGAATAGCCCGCACTGGGTTATGCAGGCGAACCGGGGACACCATGCGTAAGGCTGGTGCCATGTAAGCCGGCCCGAGGAGACGCACTGGGGACCAGACGCGTTGAGCCGGCTTCATGGCACCTGGCTCAATGCCCAATCTAGCCCTACCAGTGCGGGGAGGTGGAATAACCCGCACCGGGCTATGAACACGTACAGGAGACACCGTGCGCTCTACTGCGTAACACGGTGTCCACCCGTACTCCCGCTCTCCACGGTTAGCCTGGGAAGTGGGCGCAGGTCTCCTACCTGCCCTTGGCCCACTACCTCTTAGCCCCCGCCCAATAAATTTTTGGGTAGTACTCACGGGCTTTTCGGGCTTCCGTGCTAGACGCGTCCCCTCATAACGCCGGTTCCTCTCTCCGGTTTCCTCCGCTCTCCGAGCTGCCTCCAGCTTTTCCAATGGGAGGCGATCCTTACCAGCCAGAATCTCCTCCCATGTGTAGCAACCCTTGCCGTCCAAAATATCCTCCCATGTCCATTCCTCCTTCTTGCGCTGTCCCTTCCTCCCGTTACACCGCTGCTTGATCTTTTGCCTGCTTCCGCGCTAGCTCCTCATATCGCCGCCTCTCTGCTTTCGCTGCCTCCAGCTCAGCTTTGGGGCGGCGATATTCTCCTGGTTGAGCCCAGGATACTTTACCGTCCAATATTTCCTCCCATGTCCACGAGTCCTGGTTTCCTTGTTGCGCTCTCCCACGCCGCTTGGTCACTGTTTGGTGGGTGATTCTGTAACGGCTGTCCTCCTCCTCTTCATCCGAAGAGGAGGAGTAGGGATTTGACCAAAGCGCAGCGTGGTAATTAGACATAATGATATTTATTTGAAATACAAAGACGAATACGAAAACACTTGGAAAATTACAAAATAACAAACACGACGTAGACCGACCTGAACATGGAACTTACATGAAACACGCAGAACTCACGAACAGGAAAATGACTACACAAAATGACGAACGAACGAAACAGTCCTGTATGGGCAAAACACAGACACAGGAGACAACCACCCACCAACAAACAGTGTGAAAACACCTACCTTAATATGACTCTCAATCAGAGGAAATGAAAAACACCTGCCTCTAATTGAGAGCCATATCAGGTCACCCTTTAAACCAACATAGAAACAGAAAACATAGACTGCCCACCCAAACTCACGTCCTGACCAACTAACAACATACAAAACTAACAGAAAACAGGTCAGGAACGTGACACACCCCCATTGAAAGTGAAGGCTACTGTAATGTTACCAAATGATACTCGTGACCGTACTGTAAGCTGTTTAGCTAGCTATATAGCTAGAAAATGTTAGCTAGATAGCTATCAAACTTAGCTAGCTAAATAGCATTTACTAAAATCCGCAATAACTTATTAACAGGTAACGTTAGCAGATTGCATTATATTTTAGATCTCACCAACTTCGTCAGTTCTCTTACCTATGAAAATTTATGCTAGAGCTACGGTAACATTAATGTACTGTTACCATGCTAACTAGCTACCATTGATTGATACAAGTTAGCAGTTGCTATTTAAATTCTACTGTTGGAAAACAAGTTGGCTCTGGTTAATATCACCATTGCAGTATAATTCATGTTTTTAATCTTACCTTGTAGTATGAAAAGCTGATAGTCTAGGAGAAAGTTGAAGAAGGTTGACTAGCTAGCTACAGTTCTGTCTCAATTGTGCACTGTCTGGACGTCTGTAACATAATACGCCGGGAGTCAGGAAGCAGGTGCAGAAGGTGAGTTTAATAACGAAGCACTGCAGATGAACAAAACATGAGGTATACAGAATGTAAGAGGATAAAACAATACCACCTAGTGATTGCTGTCTACTGAGAGCTAAATAAAAGGGGAGTAATCAAGGAGATAATGATGACCAGGTTTACGTAATGATGGGGAGTGGGTGTGCGTAATGATGGGGAGCAGGTGTGCGTAATGATTGTTGCCAGTGCTGGTGGTTAGTAGACCGGCGACGTCGAGGTCTGGAGAGAGGGAATGGGGGATACAACTGAATGCATTCAACTAAAATGTGTCTTCCGCATTTAACCCAACCCCTCTGAATCAGAAAGCGGGAGTAGGCATGACAACATCACCCTTTTCTTTAACCCAGATGGTTGGCTGAGTCAACCAATAGCTTCACACACAAGTGTGCGAGGCTATTGGCTGTATCTTTCTTTCAAAAGCTATACATGATTGGCTTATGAAAGATGGACAGCTGGATGGTGATTGGACATGTTTAACAGCCTTACATGAGTTAAGTGGTGCCATGCTCTACCATCTGAGCTACAGAGGAACACTATATGGGTAGTGGGAAAGTGCACACTTCAGGAAAAAGTAAAGAGTATTGAGATGCATAGCCAGCAGGGAGCTCCAACCCTCCAAAAGCCTAAACATTAACATTATGTTTGGACCATACATACTTGTCTATAAAGGGCTGTATTGTGATGTACTTTACACAACAATACTGTGCTCTAATGTACTATACCGTACTGCCCTATACTGTACTGTACTGAACTCTACTGTATTCCACTATAGAGTATAGTACACTCATAGCCAGCAGGGAGATCCAACCCTCCAAGAGCCCAAACATAGATGCATATTTGGCCCAAACATACATGTCTGTCCAATCCTATACTCTGCTCTACTGTACTGAACTTTACTGTAATGCACTGTACTCTAAAGCCCTCTTGCATAAACTTCCGCCGTACCTTACCTCATAGTTAACCTTCAGACGCATAAGTTACCAGACCCGGACTCAGGGATAGCTAATCCTGGAGATCCCTTCAATCTCCACTGAGTAGTTCTTTTGCGCCTCTCATATGAAATTATCTCCAAAAGTCCTTACATTTTCTAGTTTTGGTACCTCTAGGGCAATTCGGATGGATTTTAGAGGGCTTTTTTACTGAAGAATGTGTTTGTTTCATATGATTGTGTTTTACATCTCGTGTTTTCTGTTTGCATTTTATGTATTGTGTAATTGATGTGTTTAGATACAGTTCCTACAGAAAGTTACACCTCCTTGAACTTTTGTCACATTTTGCTGCCTAAAAAGGAATTCTAAAATGTATTAAATACATTTTTAAAAATCCCAACAGATGTGAAAAAAAGTTATAGAAAATGTTCTGGAAGCACCTTTGGCAGCCATTACAGCTGTGAATAATTTTCATCATTATTATACCAACTTTTCACAATTCTTAGGGTAACGTACAGTGCCTTTGGTAAGTATTCAGACCCCTTCACTTTTTCCACATTTTGTTACATTACAGTCTTATTCTAAAATGGATTAAATAAAACAATTTCCTCAGAAATCGACTTACAATACTCCCATAATGTCACGTTCTGACCTTTATTTCCTTTGTTTTTGTCTTTAGTTAGTTGGTCAGGACATGAGTTGGGGTGGGCAGTCTATGTTCTGTGTTTCTATGTTTAGGTTTGTCATTTGGCCTGATATGGTTCTCAATCAGAGGCAGGTGTTTTTCATTGTCTCTGATTGGGAACCATATTTAGGTAGCCTGTTTTCACTGTTGGTTTGTGGGTGTTTGTTTCCTGTGTCAGTGTTTGTGCCACACGGGACTGTTTTGGTTAGATTCACTTTTGTTATTTTGTATTGTGTCTTGTTCAGTTGATTATATGTCACGATCGTGTGGAGAGACGGACCAAGGCGCAGCGTGATATTGATACATCTTCTCTTTATTAATGAAGATGAATGAACACGACACGAAACACTTTAACACAAACTAACAAAACAACAAACGACCGTGAAGCTAAATAACGTAAGTGCACATACAAGCAACAAACTTTCAACAAGACATAGACAACTACCCACCAAAAGCCTACTGCCTATGGCTACCTTAAATATGGCTCCCAATCAGAGACAAAATGAATGACAGCTGTCTCTGATTGAGACCCAATCTAGGCAGCCATAGACATAACTAGAAAACCTCACTCTTCTCTACCCCATACACCTACAACACCCAATGACAAAACAAAACACACACAACATACAATGCCCACCCCAACTCACGCCCTGACCAACTAAACATATAAAATTAACATAAAATAGGTCAGGAACGTGACATTATATTAAAACATGGACACTTACTACGCTGCGTCTTGGTCCGATCCCTGCTACACCTCCTCTTCAGACGAAGAGGAGGAAATCTGCCGTTACACATAATGACAAAGTGAAAACGTGTTTTTAGAAATGTTTGCAATTTTTTTTTTTTTTTTGAGTTTGCCGAAAGTCACCTAAAGACTCTCAGACCAAGAGGATAAAGATTCTCTGGTCTGATGAAACCGAGATTGAATTCTTTGGTCTGAATACCAAGCGTCATGTCTGGAGGAAACCTGGCACCATCCCTACAGTGAAGCATGGTGGTGGCAGCATCATGCTGTGGGGATGTTATTCAACAGCAGGGCCTGGGAGACTAGTCAGGATTGAGGCAAAGATGAACTGAGCAAAGTACAGAGTGATCCTTGATGAAAACCTGCTCCAGAGCGCTCAGAACCTCAGACTGGGGCGAAGGTTCCCCTTCCAACAGGACAACGACCCTCAGCACATAGCCAAGACAACGCTTGAGTGGCCCAGCCAGAGTCTGGACTTGAACCCGAATTAACATCTCTGGAAAGTCCTGAAGTCCTGAAAAAAGCTGTGTAGCAACACTCCCCATCCAATCTGACAGAGCTTGAGAGGATCTGCAGAGAAGAATGGGAGAAACCCCCAAATACAGGTATACCAATCTTGCAGCGTCATACCCCAGAAGACTCGAGGCTGTAATCGCTGCCAAAGGTGCTTCAACAAAGTACTGAGTAAAGGGTCTGAATACTTATGTAAATGTGATATTTCCGGTGGGGTGGGGGGGTTTGTTGTAAATTTGCCAAAAATTCAAAAAAATTCAAGAAAAAAATCAAACAATTCTCCTTTCTTATTTATTTTGATCCTAACAAACTCCCAAGTCCCTGCCGGTGACAAGCATACCCATAACCACAATAGTTTAAAATAAAAAGGGATCCACAACATTGCATTCAATTCATAATACTGGCCTGTATGACAAAGTGAAAAGAACGAACCCTGTGTTAAAAACAACCACTCCAAATCATCCATTCTGTTTGCAACAAGGCTGATAAGTAATACTGCATGACAACACGGCAACTAAATAAACTCGTTGGCCTAAATTAAAAACTACAGGGTTCGGTCAAATCCAGTAAAACACAACATTGGGTGAAACCCTCTCTATTTTCAAGAATTGTGGTGGCAGCATCATGTTATGGGTATACTTGTCATCGGCAGGGACTGGGGAGACATGAAAGGAGCAAATCCCAGATAAGGAATTTGAGGAAAACCCGCCTCAGTCTTCTTAAAACCCTGGGGAAGAGTATTTTCTTCAGCTATGCAATTACACAAATTTGAATGCCAAAGACACACCGGAATGGCTTTCCAAGAGGTGTTGAGTGTTTCTGAGTGGTCTAGTTTCAGTCCTGATTTAAATGTGCTTGAAAATCAGAGACAAGATGTGAATGTTGCTGTCCATCAATGATTCCCAATCAAATTTACTGAGCAATTTTTACAAAAACTATGGATATATGTGGCCCAGTGCAAAGTTGATTCACAGCTGTAAAGGCTCCCACATGTGCTTCCACCAAGTATTTCACCAACTATTAACACAGGAGGGTGGAGACTTGTCCAATTATGATACACTACATGACCAGAAGGATGTGGACACCTGCTCGTCAAACATCTCATTCCATTAATATGGAGTTGGTCCTCCTCTTTGCTGCTATAACAGCCTCCACTCTTCTGGGAAGGCTTTCCACTAGTTGCTGAAATATTGCTGTGGGGACTTGCTTCCATTCAGCCACAAGAGCATTAGTGAGGTCGGGCACTGATGTAAGACGATTAGGCCTGGCTCGCAGTCAGCGTTCCAAATCATCCCAAAGGTGTTCGATGGGGTTGAGGTAAGGGCTCTGCACAGGCCAGTCAAGTTCTTCCACACTGATCTCGACAAACCATTTCTGTATGGACCGCGCTTTGTGCTCGAAGGCACTGTCAAGCTAAAACAGAAAAGGGCTTTCCCCAAACTGTTGCCACAAAATTGGAAGCACAGAACCGTCTAGAATGTCATTGTATGCTGTAGCATTAAGATATCTCTTCCCTGGAACTAAGGGGCCTAGCCCAAACCATGAAAAACAGTCCCAGGCCATTATCCTTCCTCCACCAAACTTTACAGTTGGTACTATGCATTCGGGAAGGTAGCATTCTCCTGGCATCCTCCAAACTCAGTTGTCCTTCGGACTGCCAGATGGTGAAGCGTGATTAATCACTCTAGAGAACGTGTTTCCACTGCTCCAGAGTCCAATTGCGGTGAGCTTTACACCACTCCAGCCGACATGCTTGGCCATGGAAACCCATTTCATGAAGCTCCCGATGAACAGTTCTTGTGCTGATGTTGCTTCCAGAGGCAGTTTGGAACTCGGTAGTGAGTGTTACAACCGAGGACAGATGATTTTTACGCGCAACAGTACTCTGTGGTCTAGTTGTGTGAGGTTGTGTGGCCTTCCACTTCCCAATAACAGCACTTACCGTTGACCAGGGCAACTTGTTGGAATGGTGGCATCTCATGACGGTGTCACATTGAAAGTCACTGAGCTCTTCAGTAAGGCCATTCCACTGCCAATGTTTGTCTATGGAGATTGCATGGCTGTGTGCTCGATTTTATGCATCTGTCAGCAACGAGTGTGGCTGAAATAGCCGAATACACTAATTTGAACAGAGGTCCACATATTTAGTGTATTTATGTTTTTCATTCAATAACTTTCTTTCACTTAGGAAATGTGGAGTAGGTTGTGTTGATCTGTAGGACCACACCCTAATATTACATTTTTATGTTTACTTGTTGAAATACTAATATTAATGGACCAACATTTTATTTTGGCCTGTGGTGACTGGCCTTAAGGCAAAACATTTGAAAAAGGTTGAAGGGGGTAAGTAGACTTTTTAATGGCACTGTATTGTATAATGTAATTGTTGTTTATTGATGTGTTTGACAGGTCATCATCGTAAGTAAACGTTTGTTCTTAATAAACGTACTTGTTTATAAAGGTGAAAAAAATACTGTACTGAACTATACTGTACCTTACTGTACTGTACTGAACTATACTGTAATGTACCTTACTGTACTGTAATATACTCTACTCAACCTAACTATACTGTGCTGTACTGCACTGTACTGTGCCTTACTATACTGTACTATACTCTACTCAACCTTACTATACTTTACTGTACTGTACTGAACTATACTGTACTGTACTATACTGAACTATACTGTACTGAAATATACTGCGCTGTACTGTACTGTACTGAACTATACTGCACTGTACTGTACTGCGCTGTACTGCAATATACTGTGCTGTATTGTACTGTACTGAGCTATACTGCACTATACTGTACTGGACTATACTGTACTGAACTATACTGCGCTGTACTGTACTGAACTATACTGTACTGAACTATGCTGCGCTGTACTGTACTGTACTGAACTATACTGTACTGAACTATACTGCGCTGTACTGTACTGTACTGAACTATACTGCACTGTACTGTGCTGTACTGGACTATACTGTACTGACCTATACTGTGCTGTACTGTACTGTACTGAACTATACTGCACTGTACTGTACTGAACTATACTGTACTGAACTATACTACGCTGTACTGTACTGTACTGAACTATACTGCACTGTACTGTGCTGTACTGGACTATACTGTACTGACCTATACTGTGCTGTACTGTACTGTACTGAACTATACTGCACTGTACTGTACTGAACTATACTGTACTGAACTATACTACGCTGTACTGTACTGTACTGAACTATACTGCACTGTACTGTACTGTACTGAACTATACTGCGCTGTACTGTACTGAACTATACTGCACTGTACTGTACTGAACTATACTGAACTATACTGCGCTGTACTGTACTGTACTGAACTATACTGCGCTGTACAGTACTGTACTGAACTATACTGTACTGAACTATACTGTGCTGTACTGTACTGTACTGCACTATACTGCACTATACTGTACTGAACTGAACTATACTGTACTGAACTATACTGTACTGTACTGAACTATACTCAAGTTTACTCTACTGGATCTTGTTTTTTCCCATTTAAACTGGTCTTGGCCTGGTCATGGTCTCCATATGTTGTTCCTTGGTCTGGGTCTCAGAAAGTCTTGTCTTGGTCTGGACCTAAAGGGTCCCGGTCTTGATTTAATCTCTGGTACTCACACCAATGTATACTTTTGAATCCATGTGGGTAGTGGACAAGTGCACGCTTCAGGAAACTTTGTAGAGAATTGAGATGCATAGCCAGCAGGGGGCTTCATTCCCTCCAAGAGCGTTTGAAAGACTTGAATTGTCAGGCTCAACCCCTTCATTGGCTCACAGCGGCCATGACGTTGAAGAAATCAACTTAATTTATTATACATATAAAGATCTTGGTCTATAGATGCTGTACACTAAGTTTCTGAGAAATCGGCATAGCGGTGACTGAGGAGATGTTTAAAAATCTACACCATTTTCAAAATAGTCGATGAACCATCATGGTGACATTATCATTCCAGGAAGCAAATGTGTTCCTTTGGTAGAGAGGAAACGATGTACCAAATTCCGAAACTCTAGGTCAAACGAGGCGGCGGGGCTGACATTTTCAAGTCAAATGTATTCAGCCACCAGTTTACACCATCCCATCCAGATTGGTCTCTGTAGGTCTTACCATTTTAGAGCTATAGCTCTCCAAAAATTGGAAAATAATCATAATAATCCCTACAATAACAATAGGGTTCCAGCCCCTTTGGGGCTTGGACCCATAATAATAATAGTAATCCTAACATTTATAATAAGGCCTTCTATTGGGTAAACCTGTCATTTGTGTTAATTGGCTTCTACAGTTTTAACCATATAGGTTTTGTATTCATATTCAACCACAAGAGCAATGTTGACAATACTGAATTATCACCAGTAAATGAGTATCCTAAATGTAAAAGGCACTTTCCAATGGGAAACCTGTCATTTGTGTTAATGTGCTTCTGTTAACAAAGGCATTGTAGCCTCCACCAGTCTACATATTTAATCGCCAGAGCAATGTTGACAACAGTGAATTATTACCACTGATATACTACAATGCAAATTAGTATTTGAAATTGTCATATGCCATTGGGGTAAACCTGTCATTTGTGTGAATTCGCTTCTGTTAACAGCCATATTGTACTGTACAACCCAGCCTAGCAAAACAAATCGAGCAAATAATCATGTGAAGTATTTGCTTTGGCTTTGAGCTAATGAGAGCATACTTAGACCTGTTTACTGTGCATGAGGAAGCACACATTCAGGAAGCAAATTGGATCAAAGTACAAGCATCTGCTTAAGTACTTACTCGCTCCGATAAGCAGAGCGAAATCACCATCATTGTTGCATTAGAGTGACTTGTCTCAGTCACCAACAGGAAGAGTTGCAGGAAGAGGAGAATCGAGGAGCCTGGTAATAGAGCAGCTCCATGTGTCATAAAAGAATGCCTGGAATGTCGCCAACATGGACGAAAACAATTGAACGCCTAGGAGGCCAAGGCTTTTGGGGATGGAAAACCAGGCAAGACAACAATCACCTTCAAGGAGTTGGAGAGTAATGCATTACACAACGGGTACAGACAAGTCCTCTTGGGCATTTGCCAAACACATGAAATTAAAGAAGTACTGTTGGTAGGCAGTATTTTTATTTTTATTAGAGGGTTTTGGTTACTGCCATCAATCATTTTTTTGAAAAATAGATATGCCACAAGTGGGAAACATTGCAGTATAGACATGTACTTAGGTTTCGAACACACCGACAGCGTCAGTGTGATTTGGTACACCAGAATTACATTCATTTCCAATGAAACGCTGCGTTTTCCTTGCAGCATTGCGTTGCAGAGGCAGTTGCAGTGCTTTATATGCGTCAAACTGTACGAATAGACGGCTTGACAGGAATGGTAGCAGAAGGGGAATGTTGGACTGTTGTCGCACACATATCCAGATGATGCCGCAAACTATTTTGCTCAATGACGTTGTCGGTGTGATCGAAGCGTTATTAATTGATGTAATACATGCACATGTAGGCCTAAGTGTGTGTAACAACATGCATCCGACATGTTTTGTGTGATGTTTATTGCCCCTCCCTGTTGATTTGTTAAATCACACACCCATACAATTGAGCTAAACTTAAGACAAGAGACTGGGGAGTAAACTGGATTACTGTACATCAACTACTGTAATGCAACATAGTAGACTAGGTAGGACAAATGGTTTAATGTAACCTAATTTCATAGCACTAAGTGCTATTTCATCTACTGCTTGTAAAGGTGACATACATGTGTTATAGAAAGTTTACTTTCTTGTCAGCCCTAGACTATGGCGATATAATCTATGTGAAACCACCTGCCTCTCCTATTCAAGGTATTGGATGTTGTTTATCATAGCACCGATTTTGCACACATCACTTTGATCTGGGTCAGAAAGTGGGCTGGCCATCTGTCACATAAAGTAGGCCAGAAGGCTAAACTGAAAAACCTAACCTCTATCAAAAAAAAGATGGCAGAGCCGCAAAGGTACTTCTGTGCTTCTGGGGGTTTATTTACATAGTGAATCCGGAAGGAAAACAACAGTACTGCCATCCAAAGTATACATTATGGGGACAACTTAAAAACAAATATGACCCATCAACTGCTCAATCCAAAATGGGCCCCCCCTTGAACTGAAAGAGAGGCTCCTTTTGTAGGGGAAGCCCCTCCCATCAGAACATACCCAGTTCTAATTAATTAAGCAATTACCTTCAACAAAGCCTACATTTCCCACTCAGCTAAAAAACTGTAGCTCTGGTCCTTATCCCAGCATACCCGGAAGCTACAGAGACGGAGAGAGAGGATCAGAACCAAACAAACAACGTTCTCATCCATAATAATGATAAGTACAATAAACGTTGCTTAAATTAAACACGAACGCTTGTCGGTATATTCTTTATGCCATAAACTGTTACTGACGGGAGGTAAGAATAAAGTGTGTAATGTATGTACTAAGATAGGGAAGTTTACTTGTGTGATAACGGAGCAGGGAGGCGCGATGAGTGTGTGTGTTCGTGTACCAAACGCTGCCCGCTGGCCAGTGACGGACTTCTCCGTCACACCATCTCTGACATCATTGCCTTCTGTTCATTTACAAAGCTATCCTGCAAAAAACGACCATGTTGTCTCACATCACTCCTAACCTACAGATTTACGAAATACCTTACTCGCTCTTAGGAATGGCTAACCCTTGATATTCCGTTTGTCGCTACCAATTTAGCAGAAACGGCCTTCAGATTCTATCCGTCGAACACATTTCAGAATACCCTGCCTTGAGCAGGAGGACAAGTACATTAGAGTGTCTAGTTTGAGAAACAGACAACCTCACAAGTCCTCAACTGGCAGCTTCATTAAATAGTACCCGCAAAACACCAGTCTCAACGTCACCAGTCTAACCTCTATCAAAAAAAAGATGGCAGAGCCGCAAAGGTACTTCTGTGCTTCTGGGGGTTTATTTACATTTATTTACGTAGTGAATCCGGAAGAAGCGACTCCGGGTTGCTGGCCTTCTAGGCAGAGTTGCAAAGAAAAAGCCATATTTCAGACTGGCCAATAAAAAGAAAAGATTAACATGGGCAAAAGAACACAGACACTGGACGGAGGAACTCTGCCTAGAGGGCCAGAATCTCAGAGTTGCCACTTCACTGTTGACATTGAGACTGGTGTTTTGATGGTACTGTTTAATGAAGCTGCCAGTTGAGGACTTGTGAGGCATCTGTTTCTCAAACTAGACACTCTAATGTACTTGTCGTCATGCTCAGTTGTGCACCGGGGCCTCCCACTCCTCTTTCTATTCTGGTTAGAGCCAGTATGCGCTGTTCTGTGAAGGGAGTAGTACACAGCATTGTACGAGATCTTCAGTTTCTTGGCAATTTCTCGCATGGAATAGCTTTCATTTCTCAGAACAAGAATAGACTGACGGGTTTCAGAAGAAAGTCTTTGTTTCTGGCCATTTTGAGCCTGTAATCGAACCCACAAATGCTGATGATCCAGATACTCAACTAGTCTAAAGAAGGCAAGTTTTATTGCTTCTTTAATCAGGACAACAGTTTTCAGCTGTGCTAACATAATTGCAAAAGGGTTTTCTAATGATCAATTAGCCTTCTAAAATGATCAACTTGGATTAGCTAACACAACGTGCCATTGGAACACAGGAGTGAACAACGACATGGATAACATACGGCTGGGGTTTACGCTGCATTGGCAAGATAGAACAGCTGCCTCCGGTAAGACAAGGGGTGGCGGTCTATGTATATTTGAAAACAACAGCTGGTGCATGAAATCTAATAATAAGGAAGTCTTGGTTTTGCTCATCTGAGGTAGAGTATCTAAAGATAAGCTGTAGACAACACTCTTTTCCAAGAGAGTTATCATCTATATTTTTCTTAGCTGTCTATTTACCACCACAAACCGATGCTGGCACTAAGACCGCACTCAATAAGCTGTATAAGGCAAACAGGAAAACGCTCATCCAGAGGTGGCGCTCCTAGTGGACTTTAATGCAGGGAAACTTAAATCCGTTTTACGTCATTTCTACCAGCATGTTAAATGTGCATCCAGAGGGAAAAAAAGCTCTAGACCACCTTTACTCCACACACAGAGATGCGTACAAATCTCTCCCTCGCCCTCCATTTGGCAAATCTGACCATAATTCTATCCTTCTGATTCCAGCTTTCAAGCAAAAACTAATGCAGGAAGCACCAGTGACTCGGTCAATAAATAAGTGATCAGATGACGCAGATGCTAAACTACAGGACTGTTTAACTAGCACAGACTGGAATATATGTTCCAGGATTCTTCCGATGGCATTGTGGAGTACACCACATCAGCCACTGGCTTCATCAATAAGTGCATTGATGACATCGTCCCAACAGTGACTGGACGTTCATACCCCAACCAGAAGCCATGGATTACAGGCAACATCCGCACTGAGCTAAAGGGTAGAGCTGCCGCTTTCAAGGAGCAGGACGCTAACCCGGATGCTTTTAAGAAATCCCGCTATGCTCTCTGACGAAACATCTAACAGGCAAAGCGTCAATACAGTACTAAGATTGAATCGTACTACACCGGCTCTAACCCTCGTTGGATGTGTCAGGGCTTGCAAACTATTACAGACTACAAAGGGAAGCACAGATGCGAGCTGCCCAGTGACATGAACCTACCAAACGAGCTAAATTACGTATATGCTTTCTTCGAGGCAAGCAACACTGAAACATGCATGAAAACACCAGCTGTTCCGGGCAACTGTGTGATCATGCTCTCCGTAGCCGAGGTGAGTAAGATCTTTAAACAGGTCAACATTCACAAGGCCGCAGGGCCAGACGGATTACCAGGACTTGTACTCCGAGCATGTGCTGACCAACTGGCATGTGTCTCCACTGACATTTTCAACCTGTCCCTGTAATACCAACATGTTTCATGCAGACCACCATAGTCCCTGTTCCCAAAATCACTAAGATAAACTGCTTAAATGACTACCGACCAGTAGCCATGAAGTGTTTTGAAAGGCTGGTCATGGCTCACATCAACACCATTATCCCAGAAACCCTAGACCCACTCCAATTTGCATACCGCCCCAACAGATCCACAGATGATGCAATCTCTATTGCACTCCACACTGCCCTTTCCCACCTGGACAAAAGGAACACCTACGTGAGAATACTGTTCATTGACTAAAGCTCAGCGTTCAACACCATAGTGCCCTCCCTCTGCAACTGGATCCTGGACTTCCTGACAGGCCGCCACCAGGTGTTAAGGGTAGGTAACAACACATCTGCCACGCTGATCCTCAATACGAGGTTCCCTCAGGGGTGCATGCTCAGTCCCCTCCTGTACTCACTGTTCACTCATGACTGCATGGCCAGGCACGACTCCAACACCATCATTAAGTTTGCTGACGACACAACAGTGGTAGGCCTGATCAACGACAATGATGAGACAGCCTATAGGGAGGAGGTCAGAGACCTGGCCGTGTGGTGCCAGGATAACAACCTCTCCCTCAACGTGATCAAGACAAAGGAGGTGTTTGTGGATTAAAGGAAAAGGAGAATTTATCAACAATTTATCAACTCTACAAGCAACACTAAACTCTATTATTATGGTGGGAGATTTTAATACGGTCTTAAATACCTCTATGGACCGGAAAGGGAATCACACTACAAACTATCACCATCAGGCACTTAAGGAAATCATGAATGTCATGGATATATTGGAATTAGTGGATATATGGAGACTTAAATACCCTGACCTAGTGAGATATACATGGCTGAGGCTTAATCAAGCTAATCGTCTTGACTATTTTCTTATGCCATTCTCTCTGGCACCAAAAGTTTTAAAAAGTGTTGATAGGGGACAGACATGTGGTCGGATCATCACATAATTGGCATATACAGTGGGGAGAACAAGTATTTGATACACTGCAGATTTTGTAGGTTTTCCTACTTACAAAGCATGTAGAGGTCTGTCATTTTTATCATAGGTACACTTCAACTGTGAGAGACAGAATCTAAAACAAAAATCCAGAAAATCACATTGTATGATTTTTAAGTATTTAATTTGCATTTTATTGCATGACATAAGTATTTGATCACCTACCAACCAGTAAGAATTCCGGCTCTCACAGACCTGTTAGTTTTTCTTTAAGAAGCCCTCCTGTTCTCCACTCATTACCTGTATTAACTGCACCTGTTTGAACTCGTTACCTGTATAAAAGACACCTGTCCACACACTCAATCAAACAGACTCCATCCTCTCCACAATGGCCAAGACCAGAGAGCTGTGTAAGGACATCAGGGACAAATTGTAGACCTGCACAAGGCTGGGATGGGCTACAGGACAATAGGCAAGCAGCTTGGTGAGAAGGCAACAACAGTTGGCGCAATTATTAGAAAATGGAAGAAGTTCAAGATGACAGTCAATCACCCTCGGTCTGGGGCTCCATGCAAGATCTCACCTCGTGGGGCATCAATGATCATGAGGAAGGTGAAGGATCAGCCCAGAACTACACGGCAGGACCTGGTCAATGACCTGAAGAGAGCTGGGACCACAGTCTCAAAGAAAACCATTAGTAACACACTACGCCGTCATGGATTAAAATCCTGCAGAGCACGCAAGGTCCCCCTGCTCAAGCCAGCACATGTCCAGGCCCGTCTGAAGTTTGCCAATGACCATCTGGATGATCCAGAGGAGGAATGGGAGAAGGTCATGTGGTCTGATGAGACAAAAATAGAGCTTTTTGGTCTAAACTCCACTCGCCGTGTTTGGAGGAAGAAGAAGGATGAGTACAACCCCAAGAACACCATCCCAACCGTGAAGCATGGAGGTGGAAACATCATTCTTTGGGGATGCTTTTCTGCAAAGGGGACAGGACGACTGCACCGTATTGAGGGGAGGATGGATGGGGCCATGTATCGCGAGATCTTGGCCAACAGCCTCCTTCCCTCAATAAGAGCATTGAAGATGGGTCGTGGCTGGGTCTTCCAGGATGACAACGACCCGAAACACACAGCCAGGGCAACTAAGGAGTGGCTCCATAAGAAGCATCTCAAGGTCCTGGAGTGACCTAGCCAGTCTCCAGACCTGAACCCAATAGAACATTTTTGGAGGGAGCTGAAAGTCCGTATTGCCCAGCGACAGCCCCGAAACCTGAAGGATCTGGAGAAGGTCTGTATGGAGGAGTGGGCCAAAATCCCTGCTGCAGTGTGTGCAAACCTGGTCAAGAACTACAGGAAACGTATGATCTCTGTAATTGTAAACAAAGGTTTCTGTACCAAATATTAAGTTCTGCTTTTCTGATTTATCAAATAGTTATGTCATGCAATAAAATGCAAATTAATTACTTAAAAATCATACAATGTGATTTTCTGGATTTTTGTAAGTAGGAAAACCTGCAAAATATGCAGTGTATCAAATACTTGTTCTCCCCACTGTATGTGTATATGTATGCATGCGTGTATGTATATAGATATATATATTTACCCAAAACATATATGGGCCACATACTGTTTCAACCCCTCTCAGATCAGGTAGAAGAAACAGCCACACACTGTTTCAACCCCTCTCAGATCAGGTAGAAGAAACAGCCACACACTGTTTCAACCCCTCTCAGATCAAGTAGAAGAAACAGCCACACACTGTTTCAACAGTACACTCTTGTCATTGTGGAGGTTTTTGTATCTTTATTTGCATCGAATTGTATTATGCCCTGCGCTAGCTGCATTACGAGGTGGTAAAAAACAAATAAAAATAAGTTAAAATGGGAAATTAATTGATCAAATGGAAAGTAAAATGCAGGAAAATAAGAGGGTTGATTGCAGAGCGGTAACCGATGTGAAATGGCTAGCTAGTTAGCGGTGGTGCGCGCTAATAGCGTTTCAATCGGGTGACGTCATTCGCTCTGAGACCTGAAGAAGTTGTTCCCCTTGCTCTGCAAGGGCCGCGGCTTTTGTGGAGCGATGGGTAACGATGCTTCGAGGGTGGCTGTTGTTGATGTGTGCAGAGGGTCCCTTGGTTCGAGCCCAGGTAGGGGCGAGGGGACGGACGAAAGTTAAACTGTTACATTGATGCTGTTGACCTGGATCACTGGTTGCTGTGGAAAAGGAGGAGGTCAAAAGGGGGGTGAGTGTAACCGATGTGAAATGGCTAGCTAGTTAGCGGTGATGTGCGCTAATCGGGTGACGTCACCCGCTCTGCGACCTTGAAGTAGTTGTTCCCCTTTTGTGGCTTTTGTGGCGCGATGGGTAACGATGCTTCGTGGGTGTCAGTTGTTGATGTGTGCAGAGGGTCCCTGGTTCGAGCCCGGGTCGTGGAGAGGGACGGAAGCTAAACTGTTACATATTCAGACGATAGGCATGCGTATTAACCTTTATCTATTTTTCATTGCATTTGAATAAACGGCACCAGAGGTCTTTTTACGATGGTTGCTATCAGACTCTAACATCACAGTGTCGTTATGCAGAGCAATACAAAATAAAATGTTACAATCTCAACAATTTCTCTACTTTCAGTTATTTTACTTATTTTTGTACATCAAAAACTGTATAATATCCATGTTAACAAATTGCAAATTAATAATATAGTAATGACTGCATATACAAATGTTTCAAACTAATGTCTGTATTCGGACCCCTGGGGGTTGACAAATAAAACAGCTTTGTACTCTTTTGAGGACTGACACATCTTTAAAGGGGCACTCTGTGATTGGTTCATCATTTTTTAAACTTTCAAATTAGTGATATAGAGTGCCCTCTGTAGTTATTGAGACAGTGAAGCATCTTTTCTTCTTATGGCTCTATACTTCAAAAGTGTGGATTTTAAATCAAACAATGAGAAAGTTACATTCCACCCTCCAAAATGCTAACCTACCCTGTTGTTGTAATGGTGAGAGGTTAGCATGTCTTGGGGGTATGATATAAAATGCTAACCTACCCTGTTATTGTAATGGTGAAAGGTTAGCATGTCTTGGCGGTATGATAATTGTGTGTCTATAACTTTCTCACTCATCATTATTGACGATTCATTCAGGATTATCTGTAATCATGGTAGCATCCACATGAATGTAGAAGTGTTTGGAAACATATTCTATTCTTATGTACAATAAAAATGATTCCATAATGGCACAATACCTTATTTACCATTAATTTCTATTGGCCACAGAATGATCTGAAATACAACCAAAACAAAACAAAATATCCAATAAATGTGTAGTTACAAGCTTGATGTAGTCATTCCGTGCTATGAATATGGTAACAAATACTTACATTTTTACTACTTTAAGACACTTAAGTGAATTTATCCCAATACTTTTGCTCCCCTAAAATGTACAAACAGTGATGGAATTTCTAAACAGTTCAACCGATATGGATGAAATGAAAGCTGAAAGTCTGCCCTTTAACCTCATAGTCATTGAATGATTTTAAATCCAAACTTTTTGCAGCCAAAAGAAGAAAAAGATGCTTCACTGTCCCAAATATTACGGAGGGCACTATACCATAGCTCTGTCAATGAACATCAGTGGTTACATTTCCCCATTCCGCAGCTGTTTACTGTTTACAAAAAAAATAACAACATATTGCCCCTTTAATTGTGTTACACTGGTGGTATCTGGTCCCAGAATTGAACTGGTAAAAGTGAAGTCTCAAACAGATTCTCAGCACTCGGCCTGTTTAATATTCAAATGGTATTAGCATTCACCCAATCAATACGTAAGATTTAAGTTGTATTATGCACCCTGTTCACATGCCTGTTGTAATACACCAACACAAATTATTCCTCATTTTATTGCTTGCCATAAATTTACATTAATTATGCTGATATTGTCACACTTCGATCTGTTACACCTGTCTTTGTGCTTGTCTCCACCCCCCACCAGGTGTCTCCAATCTCCCCTCATTATCCCTTGTGTATTTTTATACCCGTGTTATCTTTTTGTATGTTGCCAGTTCGCCTTGTCCTGTCAAGTCCTACCAGCGTGCTCCCGTGGTTCCTGTGCTCTAGTTTTTGGTTTTCTTAATCTTCCCAGTTCTGACCCTGATCCTACCCCCATCCTGTACCTGCCTGACTCTGATTTGGATCAGTACCTGCCCCTTGAACAAAAAATAAACTCTGAGACTCGTACTATCCGCATCCTGTGTCTGCATCTGGGTCTTAGCCTGAGCCGTGATAGATATCCACAATTAACAATGACAAATGCAGATTCTTATAATTACTTTAGCAGTAATATTGTTTTCAGCCCAGGATCAAGGTGCTCTGTTTATGCTCTTCAACATCTAGTAAAACACACAGACAGCTTCATTACATTTGATTTGCTTTAGGGGGAAAAAAGGGATTGACAAAAATACGCAGCTCTTTTGGAATCTCTCACCATGCATAGTTAAGCAAATTTGATTGGAATTAAGCATGACTTCTTTTGGTTGGGTTTTAATGAATGCAAATCAGCCATCTACATCCCTAAGATTAATTTCAGCCAATTAAAAAACAAAGCTTGTTGGAAAGGGTAAAATGTTTCAAAGCAGGGGTAGCAAAGCAGTTTCTCTCTCTTTCTCTCTCTCTCTCATTCTCTCTCTCTCCTCATCTCATCTTCGTAACTTGTACTCAGGAGATCACCCCCCCTCAACTTTGATCATTAGCATGAAGTTACAGGCAAGCACTATGAATACCAATGTAGTGGAAAAGCACTGTCTCTCTTTTGCTGTTTGAATCTTAAAGTTGCCCCCATCACCCCAAACACGGAGACGCACATTTGAATACATTCGTAATGTATTATGTAGCAATACACTCCAGTGATGCATAAACAGTGATGCCTCAAGAGACAGGTGTGTGCTAAATATAGTGCCAAATAAATGTATGGTACCTTCTTGGAATGTCGCCTTTTGAGCAAGGTCGTAGGATTGAATCCCTACCTTACGTAAGTGTTCACAAACTCTCATTCAGTCTGACGTAAACCTTTATGACGGCTCATTGCGATATATTGGCCGTACAACAATGTCATAGTGCCATAGGACACAATGCCACATGCAGGAGACAAAGAGCTTATAAATGTTAACAAATGTCAACGTAAGAATGTGTCTCTGTCAGGCTCACTCTATCATTACGTACCGTTACGACAACCTTATTCGTTCCCTTTCACTTAAAACATAAAGGTGTTAGCGAACCATTTCCAGCTGCACCTCGGTCAACGCTCTCTTCGTAATGAGTAAATCTGGATGTTTTTAAGAGTCCGATATAAAGGCTAATGATTAGTGGGGTGAGGCAGTTAGGCCACGCTAGGCTAATGCTAATCGGTTCGTGCATCTCTCGCCGAGAACCTTGTTCATCGATTTGATCTCACACATCAAAAGACAAACAGCCATGCCAGTCAGCACCTTGCTCCGTCAATGTCACTCCTTGAAGTGATTCCTACCGCATGTGAATCTTTGTGGAGGAATCCCAGAGCAGGGACAAAGGTAAGGATAGAGGGATGGAGGGAGGGGAATGGAGTATTAGACAATCAGATCTACTGATATTTTCTGAAGGTGATTCATGTACGGGAGGAAAGAGTGAAAGTGAAAAAAAAGTGTTTCTCCCCTGTTCCTGCACCTTACCGAGCAGCCGGAGAGCATTGATGCTATAATTCCACTGTTTCTCCCTGCTATGGGCCTTTCATTACTGTTGTCTTTTCAATGAATTCTCCTGAAGAGTGAGGGGATAAGTTGAGAGTGTAATCAGAACTCTGCTGAAAGTTCAAAGTGCCACGAGAAATCCTTTGTGCTCCTTCCCTTAATCATGCCACTTGCGTAGATCTGCCACCCGTCGTACGATGGCGAGAATTAATATTTGGCCTCTGATGCATTCTTTTTGAAAGAATAAAGGACAGTGAAGGAAAAGCATTATCTATTCAAGGAGCGCAGGGAATACTCCTTCTTCTCTCTCGTTCTCTCTATCGGTGTAGCTGCTGCATCTCATTTTGTCTAGTGAAGATCACAGAGTCGCATATTTCAGAAAGGAGAGTGGAGATTGAGGAGAGTGGGAAATTGTTCTCTTTTATTAGAACCCTGTGGGAGAGTTTAGTAGAGAAAAGCACGCTATTGAGCCTATTTGCATCATGCAGCGGTGAATAGATATGATTTTATATGATGTTACCTTTAGATTAGCTACTGTACTGTAGCTACTCATACAACTAGGCCTAGTTTGTGTCATATTTTTGTCTAACTATCTTGATTTTTTTTTGTGCAGTATGTACAGTCATTATGTGATAGCATCAGAGTGATGATGTCCATATTGACCATTTTTATAATACCACTTCATGGTACATTTGGCATCAGAGAAAAGCTTTTAAAGTGTTTCGTGAATACTGTAATGTAAATGACCAAACTGTAGCGTAGTTGTTTCAATGCTCCCCTCTGTCACATTCTGTATGTATTTTCATTCTCTCTGGCCCTGTTTAAATAATCTATTAGCTATGATGCCCTAGGCTCTCTCCATTTTGTTCGGCAAAGGCTCATTGCGATACAGTTGGCCTTATGCTTACTTTATGCACCACGGACTACATATTCAAGTTCACCAGAGCAGAAGGGTGCAGCCTTTTGAAGCATTTTGACTGAGTCATTATGAAACGAATGGCGTTCATACATTTGTAACACTGCAATTGCAACCCAGCCATCAGTGCAAAATGTGCCTAGCCCGAGTTCCCTGAATGCAGCAAGACAGAAAGTGCAGAGCAAACACATGTATCCCTTTATTTCCACACATAATGCTACAACAGATGTTTATTATTCCAAGGGTGAAATCAGTGAAAGGCTATTCAGGCCATTTGTTTCAGGCCCGGCTTGGTTTAACGACATAAAAAAAAGAAAAGAGGAATAATTTGCACAGTCTTTGAGAATCCACACAATCAGCCTCAGTGGCTTTAAAAGCATTTTAATTAATCTTCTTCAAATTGCGTTTGACTATTTAAAAAAGAGGGCGAGCGGAAGGAGAAAGAGAGACCGAGAGTGAGAAAGATAATCTTTTGGGTGTTGGGCTACATTGTGCGACCGTGAAGAGATGCGGAGGAGAGATGGCGAGCCCAGGGGACAAGCGCAAGGACAATACTGTCTCATGGGAGGATTTGATGCTGCTGAACAGAATTTGAATACGTAAAGAACAGGGAAAAGGAAAAAAGGGCACAACATAGTCCTGTGTTCTTCTCATGGTCCATAGAGGAACAGAAAAGGGACAAATTACAGGACATTTTGTGCCAGATCTGGGTCCTGTACTCAATTGGTACCTGATTTTGTATGGTTTCATGAGTTTAAGGACTAGACATTAATATTTACTGAGGAAATGGAATGGATGTGAGAATGAGGACCAGATGAAACCAAGGGCTGCAGATGAAGGATCCGGCGGGGTTAACTCTGTAGGGTTTGGCTTGGAGTCTCAGGTAGACCTCGCCATCAGGTCATGGCAGTTAGGCTGCTGTGATGAAGGCAACCCCCCCCCAGAAGATCCTTGAAGGAACCTAAGTAAAAAGGAGAAAGAAGGTGGAGAAGGGGTGTCGTGCCATGATCTGTTTCACCTGTCCTTGTGATTGTCTCCACCCCCTCCAGGTGTCGCTTATTTTCCCTGGTGTATATATCCCTGTGTTTCCTGTCTCTGTGCCAGTTCGTCAACCAGCGTGGATTTCCTGCTTTTTCTATTCTCTCTTTTGCTAGTCCTCCGGTTTTGACCCTTGTCTGCCCTGACTCTGAACCTGCCTTCCTGACCATACTGCCTGCCCTGACCTTGAGCCTTCCTGCCACTCTGTACCTCCTGGACTCTGACTTCTCTTGCCTGCCCCTTGGATACTAATATATATCAGAGACTAACCATCTGCATCTAGGTCTTGCCCTGTGCCCTTATAGTACAAACTGGCCATGACAGACCCAGCAGACTTGGACAAGCTCCGCCACGCTGTCTCCCTAAAGGGAGCCACCATTGGGAAGCGTGAGGAGCTACTACTGGACCTTTTGGAAGGTCTTCGTTCCCTGATGTAACGCTACGACCAAGGGTTTAAGGCTAATATGGAGCAAATCAGGGAATTAGCTCATAGGCAGCCTGCCACCTCTGAGAACCCCCAACCACCCAGTAACCTTTTTTCTATTATTGGTGAGTTTGTACAGCCTACCCCAGCTCCCCGAGAACCCCGCTTACCTCCTCCGGAGTGATATTCTGGGGATTCTGGAACCTGCCGGGGTTTTCTTTCTCAGTGCTCCCTTATTTTTGATCTACAGCCATCTTCGTTCCCTTCGGACTGATCGAAGATAGTGTATATTATTACACTAATGTCAGGAAGGGCACTCTCCTGGGCTACGGCAGTTTGGGAGCAACAATCCGCCATTTGTCGTCATCTAGAGGATTTTTTGGCAGAGGTGAGGAAGGTGTTCGCTTCTCCAGTATCCGGGAGAGAGGCGGCCCGAAAACTACTGGAATTACGTCAAGTCTCCCATAGTGTGGCAGACTACGCTGTAGACTTTCGCGCGTTGGCCGCCGAGAGTGCCTGGAATCTGGAGTCCCTTTCGATACCTTCCTCCACGGATTATCAGAGGTAATAAAAGATGAGCTAGCTGCTCGGGAATTACAGGTTGACCTCGATTCCCTCATCGCTCTCACCATTAGGATTGATGGATGTCTACGGGAACGCAGGAGTGAGAGGAGGTCTGGCCTAGGTCACACTCGTCCATCCGCTGTGGCTCGCTTACCTCCGAGGGATTCCGGAAGTCCCCGAAGACTCTTTTTCCGAAAGGATCCGAAGCCACACGAGCTCCCTCAAGAATCATCAACGACGGGTGAGTCGAATACACCGGAAACTATGCAACTGGGAAGAGATAGATTATCGCCTAGGGAACGATCACATAGGCTAAGCTCCAATAGTTGTCTGTATTGTGGTGCTGTCGGGCATTACATAGCCACCTGCCCAGTGAAGAGACCTAAATCATTGGTAGGTACAGGTACATTGGTGAGCCAGACTGGGAACCCTCTAATTCCCATTATCCAAACTCCTTTTCATGTGATCTTGCTGTGGGAGACCAGTCTAAGTCTCTTCGGGTGCTCATTGACTCTGGGGCTGATGAGAGTTTCATGGACGCTACCCTGGTATCGGAACTAGGTATTCCCACTCAACTCCTCTCCGTTCTGTTAGAAATGTATGTTATTCTTCAATAACACAAACTCCAAAGCAAATCAGAGGGAGAAAGATAGGTTTATTCAGAGAGGACAAATCAAGATGCTATGCCGGGAGTCAGATGTTCAGTCTCCCTGTCCTCAGCTTTTCCCCCAGAACAAAGGACAGGACAGGATGCCACTTATAACACCCCCCCCCCCCCCCCCCCCCCCTAGCCTGGGATTGACCAAGCCGAAGTCCTTGCAGTACAACTTGGCCAATGGCCAAATAACAAGTATCCCACTCCAGACTCAATGTACAGACCAATGAAAATGTGGCCCACGTAGCACACGTCGCTCTGAGTTTATGACTGACATTCCACAGATGTTGAACTGAAACCAAACTCCTATTTACAACTCGCTATTGACCATTAGTTCTCTAGTTTTTAGTCCTCTCATCCTCTCAAACTCTCACAATCTTAAACTCTCAAACTTTCATTCTCTGCGTTGTGTATTCATCTTCAAAATATTCTTATAGTTCCCATGGATGCCAGAGCACAGGACGGCTGTTCCATTGGTAGATTCACGCACAGTTCCCATTAGTCTGCCTATATCTGGTAATCACAGTGAGTCAATACAGCTTCTCCTCATTGAGTCTCCTCACATCCCTGTTGTTTTGGGATTTTCTTGGCTCCAGAAGCACAATCCCAATAATGACTGGACCACAGGTTGAAATCTGGGTTTGAGCCCGTTCTGCCATTCACACTGCCTAAAGATGGCGCAGCCTTCCCCGGAACGTCTGCCTCCAGGGTTAAGTACGGCCTTGGATCTCTCTGCCGTTCCCGCAGAGTATCATGACCTCCGAGAGTTTTCAGTAAGTCTTGTGCTACCTCCCTCCCTCCACATTGTCCTTACGATTGTGCTATTGACCTCCTCCCGGGCACCACACCACCACAAGGCCGGCTATATTCCCTGTCTGGCCCTGAGACCAAGGCCATGGAGTTGTACATTGAAAACTCTCTGGCTGCTGGGAGCATTCGCTCTCCTGCCGGCACAGGGTTCTTCTTTGTGGCAAAGAAAGACAAGACCCTGCGTCCATGTATTGATTACCGGGGCCTCAATGACAACACGATCAAGAATCGGTACCCGCTACCACTCCTCGGCTTTCGAACGTCTCCAGGGGGCTACCATCTTTTCTAATCTGGACCTCCAGAATGCCTACCACCTTGTTCGGATACGCGAAGGAGACGAGTGGAAGACGGCTTTCAACACAGCAAGTGGACACTATGAGTACTTGGTCATACCGTTTGGACTCACTAACGCTAAGTCCTTGTCTAACTGTCCTCTGTCTTCTGTTTCTAGGCCCATCCCTTCCCCCGTGTCATCGATGGCCAGCCAGCGTATAAGGTGAGACGCCTCCTGAGGGTTCGCCATCGAGGTAGGGGTTTCCAGTACCTGGTTGACTGGGAGGATTATGGCCCGAAGGAGAGGTGCTGGGTTCCTGCTAAAGACATCCTGGATCCGGCCCTCATTGCCAATTTTTACTACCGAAACCCTGGTCAGCCAGATATGCGACCAGGTAGGATGCCAGGTGGTGTCCCTAGGGGGGGGGTGTACTGTCACGCCCTGATCTGTTTCACCTGTCCTTGTGATTGTCTCCACCCCCTTCAGGTTCGCTTATTTTCCCCAGTGTATTTTTCCCTGTTGTATTTTCCCTGGTGTATTCCCCGCTGTGTTTCCTGTCTCTGTGCCAGTTCGTCTTGTCTTGTCAAGTCAACCAGTGTGTATTTCCCATGCTCCTGCATTTTCTATTCTCTCTTTTGCTAGTCCTCCCGGTTGTGACCCTTGCCTGCCCTGACTTTGAACCTGCCTGCCTGACCATACTGCCTGCCCTGACCTCGAGCCTGCCTGCCACTCTGTACCTCCTGGACTCTGACCTTGTTATGATCTTTTTGCCTGTCCACCACCATTCTCTTGCCTGCCCCTTGGATACTAATAAATATCAGAGTCTCAAACTTTTTGCCTCCCACGTTTGCATCTAGGTCTCGCCCTGTGCCCTTGTAAGGGGAGGAAAATGGATGCGATGTAAAGCAAAACGGGTTTAAATAGGGTGGTAGTCGGGATTAAGGGACTGATGCGGTAGGTGGAGAATAGTAGGGAGGGGAAGGGGCCAATCATTGTGGTGTGGTTTTCATATAAGCCCTTGGGCTTCCAACCACACCTGCACACTGTTTAATAAAATGTTTTATCTGTATTGTCTATCACTTGTTTTCTTTGGTATAAATAAAAAATAATAATCCTAGTCTTCTCCCTCCTTGGCCAAGAGGGAGAAGACCACTTCTGGCTCGTTACGTGCAGAACAGAGGTTTGAGCAGAAGTGAGGAGTGCATGGAGTAGAGATGAGGCTGGGAGAAAAAAACTAAATTCAGGCTGTCAAGCAAATATCGGACAAAGGAGGGGTCAGGGTGAAGGTCCAAGTCCGCAGCCATGGCAGTGACATTGATGGGGGTGGCGAGGTTGGCCAGCAGTCATTTCTCAGCAGAAAGAGGAGTGGGTTAATTGGGGCAGGAGGTGTGGGCGTTGGCACCACTACAAAATGTGCAGATGTGGAGGAGCAGGCATGAGGAAGAGCTGAAGCCATAGTTATTGACATTTTTGCAGATAATGCTACCTCTGGAGAAGAGCATGGTACGACCACCGTAGTCCTTCCTTCTGGAGGAGGCAGCGAAGTCAGATTTTTTTCTGGGAGGAACATCGAGCAGAGGGAGCATCAGGGGCTGTTGAGCGTGGGGCAGAAAGGGTGCAGGTGATGCCAGGGTGGAATGGCCAGCCACAGAGTTCGCAGGTGAGGGACACTTTACCGGCGACAAGCTTCCACATCGAGGGCACCCCAGTATGTCATGATGTTCCATTGCAGGAGCCTGGAGGCAGTGGCAGCCGAGAAACAGCGATGGTAGACGTAAAAGGTTGCGCCACCAAAACGGACAGCCAGATCCATGATGATGGATTGGTAGTTGTCCAACTCATGCCCGGCAAGAGCGATGGGCTGAGCATATGACTTCTCTGTAGTGGAAGAAAGCCAATCAAAAATCTGGGACAGTGAAAACCCTGAAACCCTGGAGTGGTGAGGGTCAGTGGAGCGCAGGGGCACCTTGAAGAAGCTGCAGTCGATGATGCAGGGTAAGACCTGTGCGGGAGATGGAGTGAGGAGAGGGGCTAGAGACTGGAGGAGGATGGAAAATGAGGGAGTTGGGTGGAGGATGAGCTGGGGTGGCTGTAGAGAGGGAGTGGTGGGCCAGAGGGCGGGGTTGGGCTGTGGCCGGCAGCGAAGACTGGAATAGAAAGGCAGTCAGTTCACTGAACTGGTACAGGGTCGCAGCTTGGAGGGAGGTGGACCGGTAACTGGCTGAGTCAATGGGGATGTGAGGTCGTTGCTGGCAGAGAGAAGGTGAGACACTGCAGTTGTGGCAGCGGGACCTGAGAGAACAAGAGAGGTCAACACTGGCAGACACTGGCATATGCTGGAGCAGTGGTCACGGGGCCATCAAGACTTGAGATGGGGAGGGGAGTCGGAGGCTCTTAAGATAGAGCATGCAGGGTGGCCGGGAGGTCAGCAAGACCTGAGGGAAAGAGAAAGGTTGACACTGGCAGATATAGAGGGTGTTCCACCCACACGAGTTAGTGGCTCCAGGTGGTGGGTTTGGCGGACACGAGGCAACGAAGGGCCGTCTCCAGATCCTGATTGACTCACTCCAACTGGCCGTTAGATTGGGGTGGAAACCAGAGGACAGGCTGGCTTGACGACCCAATGACGGTGCAGAACGCCTTACAGAACCAGTGATGAGAACTGGGGACCCCGATCGGAGACCATGCCGAGCGGAAGTCCATAGATCCGGAAGACGTACTGTACCATGAGCTGAGCTGTCTCCTTGGCTGAGGGTAACTTGGGAAGGGGAATAAAATGGGCATCTTTAGAAAACCTATCCACCACCGTCAGGATAGTAATGTTGCCTTTTGACGGGGGAAGCCCAGTAACAATGTCCAGGGATATATGGGACCAGGGCCGGTGAGGAACAGGGAGTAGTTGGAGAAGGCCAGCTGGAGCTTGCCACGTAGTCTTATTTTGTGCACACACCGTGCAGGCAGCGACGAATGCGGAAACATCTGTCACCATGGAAGGCCACCAAAAGCACTGGAGCCTGGATGACAGGTCAGTCTGGAGGAAGGTGCCCATTCCAGAACCGGGGAACGGGCAGAGTCCAGGACAAACATCCGGTTAGCCGGAACCCCTCTGGTCTCTCTATACCCCAGACGACTGCAGCCGCTAGACAGGAGGTAGGGAGGATGATCTCGGTGTCAGACGGAGTAGCAGCAGGTCAATACAACCTTGAAAGTGCATCCGGCTTTTAAGTTCTTGGTCCCCGGGCAGTAGGGAAGAGTGAAATTGAACCGGGTGAATAACAGGGCCCAACGAGCCTCCCTAGAGTTGAGGCACTTGGCGGTGCGGAGATATTCCAGGTTCTTATGGTCAGTCCACACTAAGAATGGGTGTTCCGCACCTTCCAACTAGTGCCTCCACTCCTCCAACGCCATCTTGATGGCGAGCCGTTCTCGATTTCCCACTTCAGAGTTCCTCTCAGCAGGGGTAAGATGATGGGAGAGGAAAGTGCAGGGGTGCAGCTTTTGGTCCTGGGCAGAATGCTTGGACAGGACAGCCCCCACTCCGATATCTGAAGCATCGATCTCCACCACAAAATGACGGGACGGGTCGAGATGGACTAAGATGGGGGCTGTAGTGAATCGATGTTTGAGGTCCAAGAATGCCTGGGCAGCTGCTGGTGACCATGTGAAGGGAACCTTGGGAGAGGTGAGTGCTGAGAGGGGGCAAGCCAGGATGCTGTAACCCCGGATGAAGTGGCGGTAGAAGTTAGCAAACCCCAGGAAACGTTGCAGCTGCACTCTGGATGTGGGTTGAGGCCAATCCACCACCGCTCTCACCTTGACTGGATCCATCTGTATATGTCCTGCAGCGATGACATATCAAAGGAAGGAGATAATGGAGCAATGGAACTCACACTTCTCCGCTTTAACGAAAAGCTGGTTCTCCAGGAGACGCTGAAGGATGTGTCAGACATGGAGGACGTGTTCTTGAGATGACCGGGAAAAGACCAGGATGTCGTCGAGGTACACAAACACTAACTGGTTCAGCATGTGATACTCGTAGGTCGATAGGAATCGTATTGCGGCTGACTCAACCAGTAGAGCGCCCATCCGGCGCTCTGACGTCCATGGGAATGGAGAGGGGCTGAGTGATGGTACCAGGCTCCGACACCAAGGTAGCATCGATAAAGCTTTCATCGTCCCAGAGTCAATGAGCACCGGAGTGATTTGGCCTGGTCACCCCATAACAGGGTGGCATGGAGAGGGGTGCGAGTAATGGGACATTGGAAAATCCCCGTAGGGCTCACCAGAGTACTTGTGACCTACTGACGAGCCTGGTATTTTCAATGAACAGGTGGAAATATAATGTCCTCAATACAGACAGCTCCTGGTGTTCAGTCTGCGTAAACATTCATCCGGAGACAATCAAGCCCTTCCCAGTAGCTTGGGCTCGGGAGGAGGCTAGTAGACTGCCCTCTGCGATTCCCTGAGTAATCGGGTGACGTCGGTGTCTCTCGGAAAATGCCTTCGGGGGTTTCCGGGATTCCTCGGCGTCAAGGTGGGAATCGAGGGTGAGCGAAGGCGACAGGGGACAGATTTCCTCTCCCTCCTATGTTCTCATAGCCACCCATCGATCCGAATGGCTATGAGGGAGTCAAGGTCCATGGGAAACTCCCGGGCTTCGGGCTCATATTTGATCACCAACAATCCGTGAAGAAACATATCAAACAATACTTCCAGGTTCCAGGCACTCTCAGCCGCCAACGTGCGAAAATCCACCGCGTAGTCTGCCACACTGCGGGAGTCTTGACGTAGCTGGAGCAGCTTACGAGCAGCCCTCTCCCGGACAACGGAGAATCGAACACCTTCCATACTTCCACAAAACAAACTCCTCCAGACTGAGTCCGACGGCGGAGTGTTGCTCCCACATCGCCGTAGCCCAGGCGAGTGCCCTCCCGGACATCAGCGTTATGAGGTACCCTTTCCTCGAGCGGTCCGAGGGGAATGAAGAAGGCTGCAGCACGAAGACGACGGAGCACTGGGAGAGAAAGGCCCGGCAAGTTCCAGAATCTACAGCATAAGGCTCGGAGGTAACCGGGGTACTCGGGACCCTGGGGGTAGGCTGGGAAGAAATGCTGCTGGTGGCGGGGTTGCTGAGAGTCTGGGTAATTACTGGTGTGTTTTGCTGCCTTGTAAGGAATTGCAATCCACGGAATTGCAATTGACAACATGGGAAAATCATAAGAAATCAGCCAAGACCTCAGAAACAAATGTGTACACCTCCACAAGTCTGGTTCATCCTTGGGAGCAATTTCCAAACGCCTGAAGGTACCAAGTTCATCTGAACAAACAATAGTATGCAAGTATAAACACCATGGGACCACCCAGCCGTCATACCGCTCAGAATGGAGACGCGTTCTGTTGCCTAGAGATGAACGTACTTTGGTGCGAAAAGTGCAAGTCAATCCCAGAACAACAGCAAAGGACCTTGAGAAGATGCTGGAGGAAACAGGTACAAAAGTATCTATATCCACAGTAAAACGAGTCCTATGTTGACATAACCTGAAAGGCCACTCAACAAGGAAGAAGCCACTGCTCCAAAACCGCCATAAAAAAAGCCAGACTACGGTTTGCAACTGCACGTGGGGACAAAGATCGTACATTTTGGAGAAATGTCCTCTGGTCTGATGAAACAAAAATAGAACTGTTTGGCCATAATGACCATCGTTATGTTTGGAGGGAAAATGGGGGAGGCAAGCAAGCTGAAGAACACCATCCCAACCATGAAGCACGGGTGTGGCAGCATCATGTTGTGGGGGTGCTTTGCTGCAGGAGGGTCTGGTGCACTTCACAGAATAAATGGCATCATGAGGGAAGAAAATTATGTGGATATATTGAAGCAACATCTCAAGACATCAGTCAGGAAGTTAAAGCTTGTTCGCAAATGGGTCATCCAAATTGACAATGACCCCAAGCATACTTGGCTTAAGAACAACAAAGTCAAGGTATTGGAGTGGCCATCACAAAGCCCTGACCTCAATCCCATAGAACATTTGTAGGCTGAACTGAAAAAGCATGTGCAAGCAAGGAGGCCTACAAAGCTGACTCAGTTACATCAGCTCTGTCAGAAGGAAGGGGCCAAAATTCCCCCAACTTATTGTGGGAAGCTTGTGGAAGGCTACCCGAAACGTTTGACCCAAGGTAAACGATTTAAAGGCAATGCTACCAAATACTAATTGAGTGTATGTAAACTTCTGACCCACTGGGAATGTGATGAAAGAAATAAAAGCTGAAATAAATCATTCTCTCTACTATTAAAATAAAGTGGTGTCCCTAACTGACCAAAGCTCCACAGCAGAGATTGGAGTATCTGTCCATAGGAACACTTTAAGCCGTACACTCCACAGAGCTGGGCTGTACGGAAGAGTGGCCAGAAAAAAGACATTGCTTTCAGAAAAAAATAGCAAACTGCCAAAAGGCATGTAGGAGACTCCCCAAACATATGGAAGAAGGTACTCTGGTCAGATGAGACTAAATTTGAGCTTTTTGCCATCAAGGAAAACGTTATATCTGGCGCAAACCCAACACCTCTCATCGCCCTGAGAACACCATCCCCATAGTGAAGCATGGTGGTGGCAGCATCATGCTGTGGGGATGCTTTTCATCGGGAGGGACTGGGAAACTTGTCAGAATAAAAGGAATGATGAATGGCGCTAAATACAGGGAATTCTTGAGGAAACCTGTTTCAGTCTTCCAGAGATTTGAAACTGGGACGGAGGTTCACCTTCCAGCAGGAAAATGACCCTAAGCATACTGATAAAGCAACACTCGAGAGGTTTAAGGGAAATCATTTAAATGTCTTGAAATTGCCGAGTCAAAGCCCAGACCTCAATCCAATTGAGAATCTGTGGTATGACTTAAAGATTGCTGTACACCAGCGGAACCCATCCAACTTGAAGGACCTGGAGCAGTTTTGCCTTGAAAAAATCCCATTGGCTAGATGTGCCAAGCTCATAGAGACATACCCCAAAATACTTGCAGCTGTAATTGCTGCAAAAGGTGGCCCTACAAAGTATTGACTTTTGTGGGGGGTGAATAGTTATGCACGCTCAAGTTCAGTTTTTTTGTCTTATTTATTGTTTGTTTTACAAATGTTGTGTAAATCAAATGATACAAACCCACTTTAATTCTAGGTTGTAAGGCAACAAAATAGGAAAAATGCCAAAGGGGGTTAAAACTTTCGCAAGCCACAGTAAATGATGGCCTGGTTTTGAGAGAAGAACTGCGGCTTGTCTTTAGAGTAAGTCAGAGCCATGTCCAGTACCAATCAAAAGTTTGGACACACCTACTCATTCAAGGGTGTAACGACCGTCATATTCGTTCTCCTCCTCAGACGAGGAGGAGCATGGGTCGGACCAACACGCAGCGAGGTATGTAGACATAAATGATTTATTTAATGAAGACGAACACGAAAAACACTTGCATAAACTACAAAACAACAAACGACGTTAAACAGACCTGAACTTGTGAACATAAAAAACAATGAACGCACGAATAGGAAAGAACGAACGAAATGAATGAATGAATGAACGAACGAGACAGTACCGTGTGGTGCAATAAACACAGACACAGCGACAATCACCCACAAACAAACAATGTGAAACCACCTACCTTAATATGGTTCTCAATCAGAGGAGATGAAAACCACCTGCCTCTAATTGAGAACCATATCAGGTCACCCATTTACCAACATAGAAACACATAACATAGAAATGCCCACCCACACTCACGCCCTGACCGACTAACACATACAAAACAACAGAAAACAGGTCAGGAACGTGACAAAGGGTTTTTCTTTATTTTTACTATTTTCTCAATTGTAGAATAATAGTGAAGACATCAAAGCTATGAAATAACACATATGGAGTCATGTAGTAACCACATGTGTTAAACAAATCCAAATATATGTTAGATTTTAGATTCTTCAAAGTAGCCACCCTTTGCCTTGATGACAGCTTTGCACACTCTTATGATTTAACACATTTGCCGCTAGAAATGTGTTCAACATCCACTGAAGTAGCTAGCAAGTTTACTAGATAGCTACAGTAGTTGTTGTGGTAACCAAACAAACAGACTTGCTAGTTTGATAAACCAAACCATCAGTCGTAGCTTTTGAAAATGAAATTCAACAATGCCAATAATGTTTTGCAATTCGACTTTTACTTTCAAAAGCAGCTCAAACATAGAACATGTAAGAAATCATTGTATCCATTGAATTCTACCGTGCAAATATACCGTGCATTATACAGAAACAACTATGCAATAATGCCATGGTATAAATACAATATGTACTGTATATGGCTCTGGAGAAAGCTGGGTAGCTTCCATGATACACATGTACTGTATTCATATAATTCCAACATAATCTACAAGGATGGTTCAGTTTGCGTAAGTTTTAGTCTACACATAGGTACTGTAAATATGATATAGAGTGATCGAGAACATAAAAAGAACATACAGTGTGCAGGTGAAGCATATATGTGCATTAAGACACATAGCTATGGTTAAATAAAAGTAGTAGATAGACTGCTCACAGGTACAGTCTTCAGTACTTTCAGTTTGAAGTCATATTACTGTCATACAGCTAGCATTGAAACAACACCGTTGATGAACAGGCCATGAAGAGAAAATGCTACCGTGTCCCTGGTATCGACCATATAGTATGGAAGACCAATATCCATGGGTCGCTGGTTCAAATGATGGAGCAATACACTACTGTAGTGCCCTTGAGAAACACACATATGCTGAATAGCCTCGGTGAATAGCCTTCGGCATAACGGCTATTAAGATGTATTCTGTAGCTCTACTACCGCCTATGTTGCTTTGCATAAAGCTATTGGCTGAGCAAAGAAATTATTAAATCATATCATTATGTATTGGATCTATCAGATAAGGCAAATGTCCCTGTCCCCATGTGCATTCCCTCCCTCCCCCAGCCTCTCTTTCCTACTCTCTCCCTCTCTCCCACTCTCACTCTCGCTCTCTCTCTCTTCCTGTGTGTTTGCTTTGCTCATACTGAGCTTTATGTATGCCAGCAGAGCTGATTTCTTGATTCCAAAAGGACAAGGCATCTCATTTCTTGTCACTTGTCTCCTGAATTCCTAAAGGTACAATTAGCATTTTCTTTGATGAAATGTTGAAAGGTTCATAGATTGATATTTGCAAAAATGCAGCAAGATATTTTTTCAAATGCTAATGCTGACATTTATTAACTTGTATTTCAGGAATGCCGTACTACAACAACTGTGTTTATGGATTGTAAAACTACTGCATACATTTAATGGAAATAAAGTAAAAATGACATTGTTTAGACACAATCACCATGCGATAGCTGTCACGCCCTGACCATAGAGAGCTTTTTATTCTCTATGTTGGTTGGGTCAGGGTGTGACTAGGGTGGGTCATCTAGGTGTTTGTGTGTCTATGTTGGCCTGTTATGAATCCCAATCAGAGGCAGCTGTTTATCGTTGTCTCTGATTGGGGATCATATTTAGGTAGCCATTTCCCCGTTGTGCTTTGTGGGATCTTGTCTATGGATAGTTGCATGTCAGCACTAATATTAGCTTCACGTTTCGTTTGGTATTTTGTTGTTTTTGTTCGGTGTTCATTTAATAAAGGAAAATGTACGCCTACCCTGCTGCACCTTGGTCCATTCCTTTTGACGAGCGTGACAATAGCCTATGCACTGAGTGTGTAATTTAGTGTTCCGTGGCAGTGAAATATTTTTACTGGCCTTGATTTACGTCCTGTACATGGCATTTATAATGAGACCGACCAACCAGCGTTCATTTCAGTGTTCCAGGAAACTACATTTGTTGCAGCTCTGTTTTTCCCTCCCTGCCTCCCTCCTGACAGTTTTTCCATTGTGAAATAATGTCAGCACTTTCCCACCTTCAAAGTCCTTTTGTTTTCCGATCTATTAACAATTCTAATTATACAGGAACACTTGTTAAGTAAGCCCTGGTAAATAAGGCAGGAAACACATTATTTCCTTTTAGTGCAGATTAAAGGTATTGTGTTGTGCGGTGTTGAAGCTCGTTAATGAGGTAGTTTTAAATATAAATGTTGGCAGCAGGGACTTTAGTACACCGCTGACTGCTTTAACGGTAGTCGCCTACGCAGTTGATTTGCCTTGATGTTTTTAATTGGGGAATGTTATTTCTCTCCCGTAATAATAAAATACATCTTTCCATGGTCCTATCTGTTAATTAAGCTGTTTGTGTGAAGAAAGAAAATAAAAAAACGGGATAAAATCACATTCTATCTGATTAGAGTAAGTGATAGGCTACATAATAGCTTCCTTGTTTTTCTTGTGTCCTTCTGTTAATTAAATAGCTTCGCATAGTTCCTTGGAATGTTTTCCCCAGTCACAACACGCGCTTGCCTCGACTACGCTTCTTGGGATAGGCTCCTATCTTAATTGTGGATCGGTTTTCCAAATGCGGTTCAATTTCCTCAACAAGACAGCTTCTTTTAACCGCTGGTTTTAAGGCCAACAACAACGTCAAAGCTGGGGATGATTAAAGCAATTAAAGTTTCCCTTTTGTTTTCCCAGCGCAGTGAGATAGCGGACCGCTGTGTTTGTACAGCATTTATTCAACATTTACTAAATGGAATTGAATCTGTCATTGGCAAACGTTTTTCAGAGACAATTACCTTTTAGCCTGGCAAACACTGGTTTCACTCAGCCTCGCGTCTCTCAGCTGGTGGCTGTTTCTCATTAGCCCTTCGATGTCATCAAACTGAACTCCAAAATCCTCCAGCAAAGAGAGAGGGCGAGAAAGGAAGTATCCTAGCTTAAGCATAATTTTACTGTCAGAGTTTTTCAATTAGCATAGCACATTTTCCCCATTAGATAAACTGCCTTCAGAGAGCTGACTGGTCTAATCGGTTTAATGTCCGTGTCAACTGTAATCTCCCGATTCTAAAAAGAAATCCCTTAAGGACATCACTCGCATACACACTCTATCATAAGATAGTTTAAAAAAAAGACATGATCAAGAGAAGCTTTTAAGGAAGGACTGAATGGTGATGAGATGTTATGTATGTGTGTGGTATATGATGGTTTTTCTGGCTTTAAACCTTCATGGAGTGTGCAAGTGCAAGTGGGGGTATTGACTTTGCTGATGGCTACTTTATTGAGGACAAATGTACTTACTATGACTGAGATGTGTTGTTGTCCCATCTAGCTCTCTTAAGATGAATGCACTAACTGTAAGTCACTCTGGATAAGAAATTACAAAAATGGAAAATGAAAATGTAGGCTCCATCCATTCTCCAGGATCTATCTATCCATTCTCAATCCATTTTCCATCCTCCATCCACCCCTTTCCTTCAGGCTGTCACTTTGTTCACTGTCACTCCTGGGCTACTGGACTCCTAAATGTTTTACGGTCGTAGAGGACAGGTTATTTTTTTTAATTTTTTTTACAAAATCTTTATTTTTGATATAAATGGCATGCTATAGAAATGTTCAGAAACTTTTTTGTGTGATTTTACTCGGTTTGGAGAAACTTACCCCACAAGCGATAGACATTCTTAGGCTGGTTCGGCAGTTCGTTTGTCTGCCGGCATGTATACGACACAAACAAGGGCTCAAAAAACACCCCAAAACGTCCTTTAAGAAACGGCAAAGTTCCCAGTATAGTAATGCAGGCCTTAAAAAGCTATTTTTCTATGGCGACCATATTGCCTACATGCCTAGCTTGAGACAGTTAGCATGTAGCGACTATACAATATATACAAATCACACATTGTTGCCCTATTGAACGATAAGGAGAGCAGGAATCAGATCATTTAAATACAGCTCATTGCCCCTATCATACACTACTTGAGACTGTATGATTTAGGGTCTCTTCTATCCAAGGACTCATTGTCCCCTCTCTCATTCTCCTCCTCCTCTCTCTCTCCCTCTCTCTCTCTTTCTCTTTCTCTCTCTCTGTCCACCAACCCTCTCTCTCGGCATCACTCTCAAAGAGTCACTCCATTGATTACCCTTCTTAAGGCCCGGGAAATGGCTCATGCATCTTGTGTACATTATAACAAATGTTCTCTTTGCATTACAATTGAATTGTGATTGTTATGTTCAATCAATGGGGAAAGGTCACGGGATCGCTCCTGTCAGCGCTTTAATGGAGAAGTCGATGGGGATTCATTTTAATCACTGCGGCTGTGGCAGAATGAGCACAACACCACGAGGCTGTCGATGGCCCGGTAATTACTGCTGTTTATACAGGTTTTACCTCCTCGCCACCGCGATTTAGGTCTCCACAGATCTCTCTCTCTGTGTAAGCGTAACTGTTTTAAAGGTGCATGGCATCCAATTCAGTAGGTTATGGAACCATTATGAGTGTTCTAATTCTGGCTCTTACCTCCTTGCCCACTGCTATATACACTGAGTGTACAAAACATTAACAACAGCTTCCTAATATTGAGTTGCAGCCTCAATTCGTCAGGGCATGCACTCGACAAGGTGTTGAAAGCTTTCCACATGTTGACTCCAAGGCTGGATGTCCTTTGCGTGGTGGACCATTCATGACACACACACGGGAAACTGTTGAGTGCGAAAAACCCAGCAGCATTTCAGTTCTTAACACACTCAAAACGGTGCGCCTGTCACCGACTAGCATACCCCGTTCAAAGGCACTTAAATATTTTGTCTTGCCCATTCACCTTCTGAATGGCACACATACACAATCCATGTCTCCAATCCAAATGTCACAAGGCTTAAAAATCCTTCTTTAACCTGTCTCTTCACCTTCATCTACACTGATTGAAGTGTGTTTAACAAGTAACTTCAATAAGGTTCATAGCTATCACCTGGATTCACCTGGTCAGTCTATGTTATGGAAAGAGCAGGTGTTCCTAATGTATTGTGTACTCAGTGTAGCTATCCACAAATCAATCTCTCTCTCTCTGTCTCCCAACCCTCTCTCTCCTGGACTTTCTGACGGGCCGCCCCCAGGTGGTGAAGGTAGGAAACAACATCTCCACCCCGCTGATCCTCAACACTGGGGCCCCACAAGGGTGCGTTCTCAGCCCTCTCCTGTACTCCCTGTTCATTCATGATTGTGTGGCCATGCACACTTCCAACTCAATCATAAAGTTTGCAGATGACATTACAGTGGTAGGCTTGATTACCAACAACGACGAGACGGCATACAGGGAGGAGGTGAGGGCCCTCGGAGTGTGGTGTCAGGAAAATAACCTCTCACTCAACGTCAACCAAACAAAGGAGATGATTGTGGACTTCAGGAAACAGCAGAGGGAGCACCCCCCCATCCACATCGAAGGAACAGTAGTGGAGAAAGTTTTAAGTTCCTCGGCGTTCACATCACGGACAAACTGAAATGGTCCACTCACACAGACAGTGTGGTGAAGAAGGTGCAACAGCGCCTCAGGAGGCAACCAGCAGCATACCACCCTGCATACCACTGCTGGCTTGCTTCTGAAGCTAAGCAGGGTTGGTCCTGGTCAGTCCCTGGATGGGAGACCAGGTGCTGCTGGAAGTGGTGTTGGAGGGCCAGTAGGAGGCGCTCTTTCCTCTGGTCTAAACAAAGATCCCAATGCCCCAGGGCAGTGATTGGGGACACTGCTCTGTGTAGGGTGCCGTCTTTCGGATGGGACGTTAAACGGGTGTCCTGACTCTCTGAGGTCATTAAAGATCCCATGGCACTTATCGTAAGAGTAGGGGTGTTAACCCCGGTGTCCTGGCTAAATTCCCAATCTGGCCCTCAACCATCACGGTCACCTAATAATCCCCAGTTTACAATTGGCTCATTCATCCCCCTCCTCTCCCCTGTAACTATTCCCCAGGTCGTTGCTGCAAATGAGAACGTGTTCTCAGTCAACTTACCTGGTAAAATAACGGTAAAATAAAAAATAAAAAATAAAAACCTCAGGAGGCTGAAGAAATAGGCTTGTCACCAAAAACACACAAACTTTTACAGATGCACAATCGAGAGCATCCTGTCGGGCTGTATCACCGCCTGGTACGGCAACTGCACCACCCTCAACCACAAGGCTCTCCAGAGGGTAGTGCGGTCTGCGCAACGCATCACCGGGGGGCAAACTACCTGCCCTCCAGGACACCTACAGTACCCAATGTCACAGGAAGGCCAAAAAGATTATCAAGGACAATAACCACCTGAGCCACAGCCTGGTCACCCCGCTTCCATCCAGAAGGTGAGGTCAGTATAGGTGCATCAAAGCTGGGACAGAGAGATTGAAAAACAGCTTCTATCTCAAGGCCTTCAGACTGTTAAACAGCCATCACTAACATAGAGAGGCTGCTGCCAACATACAGACTCAAATCTCTGGCCACTTTAATAAATGGACTTAATTAAGGTATCACTAGTCCCTTTAAATAACGCCACTTACATAATGTTTACATATCCGACATTACTCATCTCATATGTACATACTGTACTCTATACCATCTACTGCATCTTGCCTATGCCGCACGGCCATCGCTCATCCATATATTTATATGTACATATTCTTATTCATCCCTTTAACCTTTTGTGTATAAGGTAGTTGTTGTGAATTTGTTAGATTACTTGTTAGATATTACTGCTTTGTTGGAACTAGAAGCACAAGCATTTCGCTACACTTGCAATAAGTTCTGCTAACCATGTGTATGTGACCAATACAAATATAAATTGATCTCTCTCTTTACATGTGAAAGTGAGATTTTCACCTGAACCTGAAAATACAATTCTCACATGATTGATTTTCACATGTGATTGATTTTCACATGTGAATATTTTTCACATGTTAAACTGCATATCCGATTCTCACGTGAAAATGTTGTGTTAACATTTGAACAGGGAGGACAGGCAGTGGCTCGGGTGGTTGTTGTCCTTGATGATAGTTTTGGCCTTCCTGTGCTTCTACACCTGCACTGCTTGCTGTTTGGGGTTTTAGGCTGGGTTTCTGTACAGCACTTTATGACATCAGCTGATGTTAGAAGGGCTTTATAAATACATTTGATTTGATTTTAACTTTAAATTTAATACATTGAAAATATAGTTTTATGTGAAATTTCAGCTTTACATGTGAAAACAGCTATTTCACATGTTGTGAAACAGCAAGGGTGGCTATATTAATCCTGGGTTCAAAATACTATTTGAAATCTGTTTAGCATTTGCTATACGCTGCCCCTTGAGTGCCAGTTGGGCGGGGTTTTGCAGTTTATTTGGTTCCATTGCGCCAGGCAATCTCCATAAAGCACAGCTAAAGTATTTTAAATTATTTCAAATAGTATTTGAACCCAGGCCTTAGATACACTATATATACAAAAGTATGTGGACACCCCTTCAAATTAGTGGATTTGGCTATGTGCTGAAACGCGTAGCACATAAAAATCGTCTGTCCTCGGTTGTAATACTCACTATCTAATTCCAAACTGCCTCTGGAAGCAAAGTCAGCCCATGAACTGTTCTTCGGGAGCTTCATGAAATGGGTTTCCGTGGCCGAGCAGCAGCACACAAGCCTAAGATCACTATGCTCACTGCCAAGCATTGACTGGAGTGATGTTAAACTCGCCACCATTGGACACCATTGCCCTGGTGTGTACTGTATGGATAAGGTATGGCCAAAACTGTCACTTGAACTGAGACTAAGCAATATGATGTGACTATGAGCAGCAGTGAAGCCAAAGATATTGCAGAGAAAGTTTGAGACAAGAGGCTGAACTCTTCAGCATACTTATAAGCACCTGTGCATGTGTTTAGGAGTTATTTCCCCTCTCGTATAATGTACTAGCTGTGTGAAAAGAAATGCTGGCGAGTCTAGCCTCATGCTTCATCCTCTTTGTTTGTGTTAGAAGTTGCATCGCTTCTTGTGGTAATGCCATATCACTGAGTCTACCTTTAACTTCAAGTGCTATATGCTGGATAATATTTACAGGTGGTTGGTGAGGGGAGGACGGCTCATAATAACGACTGAAATTGAGTAAATGGAATGGTATCATGGAAACCATGTGTTTGATACCATTCCAGCCATTAGTATGGGCCCGTCCTCCCCAAATGAGGTACCACCAGCCACCTGTGCTGGATATCTATCATACAACTTTATCTTAGCAAATTTGTTGTATTCACAGGAGAGAAGGTAAAGAAAATAAGTTATTGAAACCTAACCACAGCCTTTGACCAGTTGGCATGTTTGCGTTGGGTGGTGGTGGCGTTGCAGAAAAGATGGGGTCAAGCCAGTGTAACCTTGGAGAAACAAATATTCAAGATCAATACCGGCCTTATTCCGAGCATCTAAATGTTTGAAGCTCTGGAAGCACCTTCTCCCTCATTAGCCTTGTGTAGAAGAATGGTTAGGTGATTAATGGATGTTGGGTGAAGGGACATTTAAAAGACTACACAATGTCCCTGCATCCCAAATGGCACCCGATACCCTATATAGTGCACTAGTTTTGACCAGGGTCCATAGGGCTCTGGTGAAAAGTAGTGCCCTATATAGGGAATAGGATGCCATTTGGGATTAAGCCCATCACTTCGGCTTTCAAATGTCATGTAATCATAGTAGGGGAGAGTGGTTTGCCACCAAGTGCTAAGTGATGTTGCCGATAATAAATTGCGGTGGAAATATAATATATGGTGAGTATGATTCTTTGTTCGGAGCTGCGTACACCAACTCGGCACAATTAAAGTTATTCATCTCCCCGTTTTTTTTTCATCAATTATATTGTGATACACTTAATGTCCATAAAGGGATGATATATGATTGGTCTAATTATTTCTTATTTACCATGCTTTCTAAAGCATATCAATTATGTTAATACCATGTAATTAAAACACGTTAGCGCACTACAAGTTGCTGGCTGTATTACTGACTATGAAAATTGTTTTAATTAAATAGCCAATTATAGAAAAATCCTAACCATGAGAATTGACATTTAAATTAATTTAATTTAAATTGCTTTTCAACATTGTTTTATCAACGCTTTATGGGGTGAATAAATTATTACATCAAACAATATACAGTGTCATTGATCATGCAGAAGTCTTGTCTCATATCTATACATATTTAAATACTTGGCTGATGCCATGCCATACATCAGTTTTGGGGTGATTACAGTTGGACAGTACTCATTTGTTAGCAACACTCTCATTTTGTCGACGTTCATGTACTTGTTGAAACTCAACAGAGTATGTGGAGACTGGCAACCAACTACACACCATGACGGTTGTCAGAGTTGATCATTTTCTACCTGCTAGTTGTGGTAGGGAGAAATGACAACATTGACATAATATTTTGCTTTCCACAATCAATTACTGTAATTTAATGCTGACAAAAACAGTTTCCATCTTCTTTCAGCCCACAAAACACTACTTGCCAAAGAGAATCATGATCGACTGGCACTTATAATACATAAGAAGGAAATTCATTGTTGTTGTTCAACATAAGGGAGAAAGAAACATGTGATGTTTTTTCTGCCAATGTGCACTCATACATTTCAAGATCCTGTACAACTTTTCAAGGCTTGACATGAAGAAAATATACAGAGAAACCATGTTTTCTACAAGTGGTAAGTTGTCCATGTGAGCTATTGTGGCGGCGTGTAAGGTATGATGAAGCTACACACACTAACACCACAGTACATACTTCATCTGGACAGCTGCATTGGATTGAGAGTAACAGTAGGTATCACACAATACATGTTTGTTTATATATATATATATATATATATATATATATATATATAACAGTAGGTATCACACATACATATATATAAATATAACAGTAGGTATCACACAAGACATGTTTATATATATATATATATAACAGTAGGTATCACACAATACATGTTTATATATATATAACAGTAGGTATCACACAATACATGTTTATATATATAACAGTAGGTATCACACAACACATGTTTATATATATATATATAACAGTAGGTATCACACACTACATGTTTATATATATAACAGTAGGTATCACACAACACATGTTTATATATATATATATAACAGTAGGTATCACACACTACATGTTTATATATATATATAACAGTAGGTATCACACAATACATGTTTAAATATATATATATATATATATACACTGCTCAAAAAAATAAAGGGAACACTAAAATAACACATCCTAGATCTGAATGAATGAAATATTCTTATTAAATACTTTTTTCTTTACATAGTTGAATGTGCTGACAACAAAATCACACAAAAATTATCAATGGAAATCAAATTTATCAACCCATGGAGGTCTGGATTTGGAGTCACACTCAAAATTAAAGTGGAAAAATACACTACAGGCTGATCCAACTTTGATGTAATGTCCTTAAAACAAGTCAAAATGAGGCTCAGTAGTGTGTGTGGCCTCCACGTGCCTGTATGACCTCCCTACAACGCCTGGGCATGCTCCTGATGAGGTGGCGGTCTCCTGAGGGATCTCCTCCCAGACCTGGACTAAAGCATCCGCCAACTCCTGGACAGTCTGTGGTGCAACGTGGCGTTGGTGGATGGAGCGAGACATGATGTCCCAGATGTGCTCAATTGGATTCAGGTCTGGGGAACGGGCGGGCCAGTCCATAGCATCACTGCCTTCCTCTTGCAGGAACTGCTGACAGATTCCAGCCACATGAGGTCTAGCATTGTCTTGCATTAGGAGGAACCCAGGGCCAACCGCACCAGCATATGGTCTCACAAGGGGTCTGAGGATCTCATCCCGGTACCTAATGGCAGTCAGGCTACCTCTGGCGAGCACATGGAGGGCTGTGCGGCCCCCAAAGAAATGCCACCCCACACCATGACTGACCCACCGCCAAACGGTCATGCTGGAGGATGTTGCAGGCAGCAGAACGTTCTCCACGGCGTCTCCAGACTCTGTCACGTCTGTCACATATGCTCAGTGTGAACCTGCTTTCATCTGTGAAGAGCACAGGGCGCCAGTGGCGAATTTGCCAATCTTGGTGTTCTCTGGCAAATGCCAAACGTCCTGCATGGTGTTGGGCTGTAAGCACAACCCCCACCTGTGGACGTCGGGCCCTCATACCACCCTCATGGAGTCTGTTTCTGACCGTTTGAGCAGACACATGCACATTTGTGGCCTGCTGGAGGTCATTTTGCAGGGCTCTGGCAGTGCTCCTCCTGCTCCTCCTTGCACAAAGGCGGAGGTAGCGGTCCTGCTGCTGGGTTGTTGCCCTCCTACGGCCTCCTCCACGTCTCCTGATGTACTGGCCTGTCTCCTGGTAGCACCTCCATGCTCTGGACACTACGCTGACAGACACAGCAAACCTTCTTGCCACAGCTCGCATTGTTGTGCCATCCTGGATGAGCTGCACTACCTGAGCCACTTGTGTGGGTTGTAGACTCCGTCTCATGCTACCACTAGAGTGAAAGCACTGCCAGCATTCAAAAGTGACCAAAACATCAGCCAGGAAGCATAGGAACTGAGAAGTGGTCTGTGGTCACCACCTGCAGAACCACTCCTTTATTGGGGGTGTCTTGCTAATTGCCTATAATTTCCACCTGTTGTCTATTCCATTTGCACAACAGCATGTGAAATTTATTGTCAATCAGTGTTGCTTCCTAAGTGGACAGTTTGATTTCACAGAAGTGTGATTGACTTGGAGTTACATTGTGTTGTTTAAGTGTTCCCTTAATTTTTTTGGGCAGTGTATATATATACAGTATATATATATATATATAACTGGGGTCAGATTTATAAGGAAAAGCCCACCCAGTGTGTTAAAGGGCTTTTGAATTTTAAAAAATTACAAGCATCCTGTGGTGCTTTTAAAGGTTTTAAATGTATTTAATTTCATATTTTCCACCCTATTTTTTCTCCTCTTCAAGAACGCTAATGGGAGTCATTTTTCAGATATTACAAGCGCAATGATTTGCAGTTAACCCATGCAAACATGAAAAATAGTGGGCAAGCTGTTGTGACATTCATTGTATATAATGAAATCTTAATATGGTGCATATTTAAGCGAAAGGTTAGCAACATAAAGGGCAAATGGATTGCCTGGCGTTGAATTTTAAGTAGCTATTGATTTTACACTACAAGCCACCTCTTTCTCTGAATGATAATTTGTAAATGGCACACAGCTTAACGCTGATCTGACACACAACAAGGATGCACTTGGTGTTAATTCAGAGTATGTTTAATAAACTATTTACACATGTCCTATAAATGATCTATTAATGGCTCATGAATTAAAGTTATTCATGTGTTATCGCAATTTGTTAGTCAATGATGATTTTGAATTGCATGTATACATGAGTATCAGTGCAGTTTGCTTATGATATTATTGTTACAAAATGTCATTAAATCAAAATACATACAAATACGCTAATGGTTTTTGGTTGCCCCAGTGGAACACATTCATTAGACAATATGCTGCCTGGCTATTTTATTAAAGTTATGATATAAGGCTTGGAAATCAAGTTGGCTGTACCTAAATATGAATACCAACATACAAAAGGAGAAAATTGGTGTAGCTAGTGTTAACTCCTGATTATTTAATAATAAATAAATGTAGTTTTTGTAAATCATTAACACTAGAGATTTGTTATTACATATTGTCTAACTTTTAAATGTACAGCTCTGCTCTCCATCTCCGTCTTACAGTTAAGTGTGACACACATTGGCCTGACTTTAACACATACAACCCTGTAAGAAAAACAACAATTTAATCATAACACTTGTGTCTGCTCTTCAGAGCATGAATACTCTTTATTATTTTAAACTGTTATCCCATTCGTCACATTACACTTATGCGACACCTGGTTCCCAGCATGCATTACTAGCTTCCAGAAGCACCTCTTTAAGAGGTGTTGAGTTTAGGGAAGTGAATGCATGGGAAGCAATCCATTTTATCAGTCAATTTCACACTTCACCTGTCACAGAGTACTCACTTATGACAACCGTCTTCATATTCAATGAGTACCTAGGCCTATGTGTATCTAGATAGCTGGTGCAGAATTTAATTGAGATAATGGCACTAAACAGTTTGCAAATATAAACCAATCTAAAAAGGGTGGTATGTTTTACGGACTTCATTTTGTTATGTGTTAAAATCAAAGTTGGAGAATTTTTTTAATTTAAATTTTCGAATTGAACCTTTATTAACTAGGCAAGTAAGTTAAGAACAAATTCTTATTTACAATGCCGGCCTACACCGGCCAAACCCGGACGACGCTGGACCAATTATGCGCCGCCCTATTGTTACCCAATCACGGCCGGTTGTGATACAGCTTGGATTTGAACCAGGGTGTCTGTAGTGACGCCTCTAGCACTGAGATGCAGTGCCTTAGACCGCTGCACTATAAATGAAATTGTATTTTAATTAGTCCTGTTCTTTAACTTTGATTTTTGGTTGAGATGGAGAACTGAATCCAACATATTATGTATTAATTTGTAGACAAACTGGAATTAAAGCCAGACTCAGTCAGTGGCACAGATGGAACTATCCAAGCAGAAGATACATCTCCTTCAAATTTTGATACAGTATTTGATTGCGCTGACAACCAAACACAATTCAATACCACTAAATATCATTACATTTGAAATCAACCAGAACTTGAAACCCTAGGCCTTTTGTATATGTCTATTTTTAGTTGAATTCTGTGTTGAATTCAAACATTTCCTGTTGATGACTTTGCAAGTGCCTTCAGAAAGTATTCACACCTCTTGACTTTTTCCACATTTTGTTGTTACAGCCTGAATTTAAAATGAATTAAATGTCGTTTTTGGTAAACGATCTACACAAAATACTCTGTAATGTCAGAGGAAGAAAAATTTGAACATTTATTAAGTATTTATGAAAAATAAAAAATGAATACATATTGATTAGATCAGTATCCAACACCCCCTTGAGACAATATACGTTAGAATCACCTTTGGCAATGATTACAGCTGTGAGTCTTTAAGAGCTGTCACACCTGGATTGTACAATACTTCCCCATTATTCATTATTCTCTAACCACTATCATTGAACACAGAATGAATCCATGCAACTTATGTGATTTGTTAATAAGCACATTTTTACATCTAAAATGATTTAGGCTTGCTATAACAAAGCGATTGAATACTTATTGTCACTTGTCAGTGACACAAAATCTCAATTTAATCCATTTTAAATTAAGGCTGTAACACAACAAAATGTGGAAAAAGTCAAGCGTGAATAATTTCTTAAGACACTGTAGTCCTAAATAGCATCATTGATGATTGATAAAGTAAGGTCACATTTCATTTGCTCTGCTAAACATACCCTTTGGAATGACAACAGTGACTCTATTTCATTTTTAAGTGGAGCTCTTCGCAACAATCATTCTCACGATGTCACATCGGTAATAGTCAGTGACAATTATCATAGCTCAGCAGGGCTGGGCTTGGTTAAACCTTGGATGGGAGAACAAAGGGTAGCTGTAGTTTAATTCTCAAATAGAAGGTGCTGACGTTGATTTAAAGGTACAAATTCAACATATTTTATGTTGGCTACCGTGATGACATAATCTCAGGCACATGCACAGATAGGGCTCTACCTGTGCAAAGCACATGCCCTTTGCCCTTCCAGCCTCTAAGTGCCTTTTTGGATGGTGGTATAATTCCTCCACAAATATTTTGGGGGTATTTCTACATATTCTGTAATTGTTGTCCACTGCCCGCAAGTTGTCATCAAGTTTTCCACCACCCACCACGTCCTTTGTTTGCCCGGTTGTGCGATTTTCCCAGTCTGCCCTGTAGGGAGATTGGTTAACGCTGGTATCCAAACACGCATGGCTTGAGCGATGCGGTCACCGGTCAAGTGTGTAGCTACCTACCAGGGCTGTAACCAGGGTGATTCTCATTGACACGTAGCAGCAATGACAAAAACGTATGACAATTTTAGAACAGTATTGTTTGAATTTTGATTGCATTTTAATGTAGGACTAGGTCTACAGGGAAGATAGGACATGTGGATATGTTCATAGAAAAACATATCTTATTTCCTTTAAGTTCCTAACTTGTTTGATAAGATTAGCATAGATTTTCGCAGGGGACCCCACATGATGCCCCGACCCCAAATTTGGGAACCAGTGCTTGCTTCCTCTCACTCTCTGTATCCTCTGCGTCCTCCTGCATGCATTGCAGCCTGCCTCAGCCTCACCACTGAGCCCCACATCATTGTCTGTCTCAGCAGCCTACTCTCTGTAAAGCAACGTTATTATGAGAACTTAGTAGTGTATTTTTTGCTGCTGATGAGGTAGGCTCCATTTAACATTATCTTCTTAATTCATCCTTCAAACTGGCTAAGTAATACTAGCCAGAGCCCTTCAACGACTACTGCAATAGAAGTCTCTGCCGGCAGCTAGTCACCTGACTGACTGTCATAAGCAACTACGCTACACGGCCACTGCTCATCGAACATCTCAATCATGGGCATTAGTATGGAGTTCGTGTTCAATGGGGTTGAGGTCAGGGGTCTGTGCAAGCCAGTCAAGTTCTTCCACAGGCTGCTCGGACACGGAAACCCATTTCATGAAGCTTCCAACAAACAGTTATTGTGTTGACGTTGCTTCCAGGGGCAGTTTGGAACTTGGTAGTAAGTGTTGCAACCGAGGGTTTTTACGCACTACCCACTTCAGCACTCGGCGGTCCAATTCTTTGAGCTTGTGTGGCCTACCACTTCGCGACTGAGCTGTTGCTGCTCCTAGATGTTTCCATTTCAAAAGCAGTGATTGATGACATAGCGCTCACAAAATTTACTTTTTCGATCATATACCGAATAAAAATCTAAGGTTCAATTGCATTTTCAACTCTACCGATTAAATAGCAAATGTGCCTGATTTGGTCTTGGCATGTGTCCTCTAGCCAACAGCTTGCAGATACAGTGCAGGTAGGCTAGTCTAGGCCACATGATGGATAAGAGCAAGAATATTTTTTGTTGTCAAATGGCAGTCAAGCATCAATCAATCATGTCACCAGAATAAGATCCTTGCTATTCTTCGGCTGTCCCCATAGGAGAACCCTTTGAAGAACCCCTTTTGGTTCCTGGTAGAACCTGTTTGGGTTCCATGTGGAAAGAGGGTTCTACATGGAACCAAAAAGGGTTCTCCTATGGGGACAGCCGCAGAATCCTTTTGTAACCCTTTTTTCCAAGAGTCTAATCCTGTATTAGCGGACCGATATAGCCGTCTGTAGAAAACTGATATAGCCGTCTCATAAAAACTGTGGATGGAAACGGGGTTACTGTAAGCAGTGTCTCTATTGCATACTTGCGAGCTTGGGTAGTTCGTTTCACGTCTCAGGCCCTCAACCTGTGTCACGTGAGGGCGGAGTTAGTCTTTTGAAAGAATAGTGAAATTGCTGCTAACAAGCGAATCCATGAGGCAAATCCAGGGGACGCAGGCAAACGTAGCGAACAAACTACTGTTCAGGATGCCACGTGTTTGCAATTCCGTCAGATCAAGAATGGTCCGTGCTATCTGGGAACCTTGGGACGTCCCTATCCCATTTAAGTTTACATTTAAAGTAGTTAATCTAAAGGATAAGGTTAGATAAGGGTTATGGTGAAGGTTAGGGTTTGGGGTAGGGACATCCCAAGGATCCCGGATAGCACTGATGATCAAGAAAATAAGCATTCTGAGCATTGAGCAATGCTGGGAGCAATATTTAGACATTGACCCATAATTGACTTTCTTTATTGTGTACAAAATATATATTTTTGTTATTTATTTAGTTTAAAATTAGAAAAAATTACCAAGGTCCGGACATCAGTGTCTTCATATGTAGTTATGGCCATGCTAGCTACCTAGTTTAAATATCAACAGTAATGCCACAGCAGCATAACATTTAATTAACACATGATTTAGCCTACATCATCATCAATATTAGGTCTGGTTGGCTGATATAGGCAGCAGAGGCAAAAAGATAGAGTTCAATCAAAATCAGTAAAAGAAATTGAGCTAGCTAACTAGCAGATTTACATAAATCACCAACATCAATGATCAGCTGATAGCCCCCCTCTTTTCCCAATGTCAATCATGTCTTTAGGAGGCACTGTAACTAGCTTACTTACAATTTGTGATGATGAGTGTGTTGTTGCAGAAATAATTGGCCTATGCAACAAAAAATGTGTTTTTTTGTTGCTAGAGGCATTTGGTATGCTATGAATTTCGAGAGTGTTTTTTTCAAGAGGGGAAGGGGGTGCCCTTTTTATAATTTTGAGCACCTGCCCCCTGAGAGGTAATCCTTTGGTTGAAATTTCACCCTCAAAACAGTGTTGATTACTTTTTTCAAATCCAATGCATTTTCCACGTAACGTACACTCCACGTCACAATACGTTGACAAATTATGTTGAAACAACGTTGATTCGACCAGTTTGCGCCCAGTGTTGTCTGTCTGTTCTTCAAAGGTTTCCACTGTCCCCTAGCTCCTCCCTCTCTGTACCTTGTGACAACAACAACTCATCCATAGAGCTTAGCGGTCTAGTGGAGCCGCACTTTCCAGCTCATTCTCCTCCGGTCATTCCTCCTCCTATCTTTGATCATTGTCTCTCCGTGCTCAGCCAAAACCCTCATTCACCACGTCTTTTCAGCATATCATTCTACTCCCCAACTCATCAGAGGAGCTAAACTCCCGTGGATTATTTCATTTGGAAATTCTCGACAGCTGCACTTTTTTTCCTGCAGGACTGGGTTTTATACTTTGAACTTACTCTTCTTCCCCTAGGTGACCATGGCCGTACCGGCTGCTTTGATCCCGCCAACCCCTCTGGTCCAGCCGCCTTCGATCTCTACTCCTTCAGCGACCACTTCCCCGCCGTCGACAACTTCACCCCCGTCTCCCTCAATGGCCCCCTCCGGACAGAACCTGTTCCGCTCGGAGCTCCTCGGCACCAGTAGCCCCGGCATCCTGACCCCGACCGGGGCTCTGCCCAGCAAGCCAGTATACTTGACTCCGTCGCCTGTTGAGAACACCCCGCAGAACAACGAGTGTAAAATGGTAGAGTTGCGGGGAGCGAAGGTGGCGTCTTTCACCGTGGACGGGTGCGAACTCATCTGCCTGCCCCAGGCTTTCGATCTGTTTCTGAAGCACCTGGTCGGAGGACTGCACACCGTGTACACCAAGCTGAAGAGACTGGAGATCACGCCGGTGGTCTGCAATGTGGAGCAGGTCCGCATTCTGCGAGGGCTCGGAGCCATCCAGCCAGGAGTCAACCGCTGCAAACTCATTTCCAGAAAAGACTTCGAGACTCTGTACAACGACTGCACCAATGCCAGGTGAGTGGAGACAGGAGAGATGATAATGTCATCAAATGATTTATGCTAGTTGAAGTTTAGCGCGTCAAGGTAGAAAAGCGGTAAACAAGGATGGGGGAGACATTTTCCATTGTGTGGAAGTCAATGTTTGACATGTCATTTAGCTGTAATGACTCAACTTTAGGTCATATTTTTAATGCTCTATTGGGCCAAATCTGACTAGAGGCCCATGTCAGCCTTTCTTAAAGTATGGGTCACGGCCGACCTGTTAATAGTGAGTCGCGACGTGTCAGAGTAAATGTATAATTCTTTCATGAATCACTGGAATTGATTTGGCCAAGTGTTTCTGCGCTCTCGGCTTATCAGCGGTCTCCGCTCGGGTTGGCAGCTGTGTGAGAGGGAGATGCCCATGTGCTTCGCGGTTCACCGGATCTTTTTTCTGCGGGTTTCTGGAAGATCACTCCGCGACACACACGACGCAGCGCTGTCGTTCAGCAGCAGATGATGCGCTGTCAATTACCGACTTGTCATTCCCACTCGCTGTCACTCACCGCTGTCGTCGAGTGGACAAGTTCTGACTGAGCTCAGTTGTCATGAAACGAGTTTCTCTCTCTTCCATACACACTTTGAGAAATAACGAGGAGCGCACACAATGTGTTTTGTGCGGGGAAGTGCTTAATAATGAATCTCTCAAAACGAACAACTTAATAAAACGACACGTCCTGACCAAACATCCACAGCATGATGGTAAACCCAGGGAGTTCTTTCAGAACATGGCAGAATGCTTCAGGAAAAGTAAGTCAACTAGCAAGGCATTGTCATTTTATAACAGGTGATGGTAAGCACAAATAAGGGAGTACTATCTCTCATAGTAGTCGATGTGAGTTTCTCTTTCAAACAATCCCCAGGCCTTGTAACGTTACACAGCTAATAGCTAACATTAGCCAACGCAAGCTAGCTAGTTACTGATAGTGCAACCCATAGTAACAGTACAGATGAACAATGATCAGGCCTACTGTACATCTTACTGTAGAAATTATTGTGGAAAACTAGTCTACGTTGGAACTGTTAAAATACAAGTAATAATTTGGATTCTGAACTGGAATAAATTGATTGAAGCAAGGTGCTTTTTGAGGCAAACACACTCACACAGTTCAGGGTTTCTCATCTACAGCAGGAAGCAGTCTCCTGCCTGACTGAGAAAGCAGTAGATGTTCTGGTCCAGTTTGGCACCACATACCTATGCAAGTCAGGGCTCTCAACTCTGACATACTTAAAACAAGTACAGAAACAGTGTCAAAGCTGAGCTTGACCTCAGTGTTACACTGTCTAAAGCAGAGCCCAGAATAGACATGCTTGTTGAAAACTTCAACCAGTCACACACCTCTCATTAGGACTGTGTGTGTTTTCAGATCTACATCTGTGTGATGTGACCAATCAGTTTATTCCAGTTCAGAATAAAACATATGTATTTTAACAGCAACAGTTCCAACCTAGACTTTATTTTAACAATAATTTCTACAGTAAGATGTACAGTAGGCCAGATCATTTTTCGTCTGTACTGTTACTTAGGGTTGCACGATCAAAAAAGCCTGTGTGTGTGTTCTGTTATACATCTGTGTGATGTGATCAATCTGTTTATTCCAGTTCAGAATTAAAATTATTTATTGTATTTTAACAGCAACAGTTCCAACCTAGACAGATATGTAGGAGTGTTTTTAATGGGGGAAAATAAACATGAATATATGTTTATATGAATATTTAATTCATTGTTATTTTGTTTTTGTCTGTATTGCATTTGTTTTAGGCATACTGATAATGCATATTTTCTTAAGTTTGGGTCCCAGGAGAACACAACATTTCTAATTTGGGTCCCATGCTGAAAAAGTTTAAGAACCCCTGGCCTATGCTGTTATGCAGTTTTTAGTAGGCTCAACAGGAAAACATGGATGGATATGTTGAGGGTGCACCCCTCGAAAAAGTTGTGGCAGGTTGATGGCAATTGCATTCATTCCTATTGCTAAACGTTGTGTCAGTGACTTGCTCAATCCAAACTACTGTTAAAACGCAACAGTCACATGTGAATCAGTTGAAAATGTCACTAAATTAGGCTATGTGAGGAATTTCACAGCCTGAAATTCAAGTGCTCAAAACGCACAGCAAGTTGAAAACCATTGCCTGAAGGGAAAGCTCTCATCCACTGTGTGTGCGGGCCCAACCGCATTTCCACTCTAAATTAAGCTCACTATTAACTCTACTTTATTTTTAAATGACATTGAAATAAAAGTAGGTTATCCTAAATCCGCTGTCCTAGCCATAGGGGCAGTAATTTCAATTATTTGAACTATAAATTAATTAAACAAGATCTTAAAACATGAAACCATAGTGAATTTAAATAATTTGATTCAAATTGCTTAATATACAGTACTGTTTGTCTTTAGATAGATAAATACTTTTCATAGGGAAGGCAGTTGTTTTTTTGTCCCTAATTCAAATTACACCTGATCCAACCTTCTACTGTCATTGTTGGTAGATATATTATGTTTATTTATTGATTTGAAATATATAATGTGACATATATATATATATAGATATTACTTAGATATCTGAAATATATGACAAATGATACATTTAAATACCAGCTTCACATAAACACACCTGATGGAATGTTTGTAATTAGTAATAGGCCTAATGTCTCCAAACTAGTTCCACCCAACATTTTTATTTCAAAGGCCAGTAATTTATCCATTTATTACTCAACACATTATCTCTCATTACAAAATACACTTGGGATTTTATCCCAGCCTTGCTAATATGTAGGATAATTTTATAGGTGAGAAATGTAGGTGCAGATCAATATTTGATTCAAATACATTTCTAGTGTCCTGTTTCTCATATGCTGTGATGTATTGCTCAATCTGATAGGATGGGTTGAGTCTGGTCAAATATGCCATTTAATCTGTCATTATGATTGATTTGATATGGATCTCCCATCGCAAAATGAGGCGGAAATGCAAATATGATGGCAAGTATAACATGAGCGGAGATCGATCTTTTAGTGGGGTTATAATAGTCTGTTAGGTAAAAACAAGAGAATCTGTGCACATCGTTAGTCACAATGTTACTGGTGAATTTGAGGATGATGTTGATTGTGTAAGTTAATTGTTTTATTACATTTTGCTGTAAGACACACACACACACACATTTATTGTCACAAACAAATTGGAATTTATGGGTGGGTTAAAATGTCTGAATACACATATTCAGCTATTTGCAGTATAGTAAAACAATTTTTTGTTTTTCTGCTGCTGTTAAATCAATATACTGAAATGAATGTACTGACATTTTATTTATTTTTTCTAAGTACATATGAATGAGCCCACAATGAATTTTGAGGAAGACACAGCGATGTTTGCAATGCATACAAAGCAGAATAGGCAGACATGACATTTTGTGACATTTGACCATATGTATGGGCCCCTGTTTCCTTAGTTATTTATTTGGATGGAAAACGCATGGCTTTTATACAATTACATTATTAGCTTTCATCAGTGTTTTGAGACTCTTTTCAATTAGCTATTCAGATATGCTGTGCATGCATACACGTTGATACCTATGGATTCATAAACTACTGCATTTCAACATTTGATCACTACGTCTGACCGTGACCCTATTTTTAGTAGCACACAATTATCCTACCTCTATTACCCTATTCTCATTCGCACACTGCGTCCATACAATTCACTTTTACCCTCTCTCCCCATGCAGCATTTACACCACCTCTCCCCCACGATCTCCCGTTGAGAAAGCAAGTTCTAGAGCAGTTCTAGACCACTGTAGTTCCTCTTCCCAATGAGTGTTCCACCTCTTTGCCCTGTATTCTCCAGGTGACGGAGTGTGTGGGTTGAACTCCCCGGGTTGTGAGCGGCGAGGTAGGGAACAGAGGGATGGCCAGGGGAATCCAGGGTACCCGGGGGGGTTAAAGGATAATGCAGAGCTTCGCGTCACTTTAATGACGCTAAAGTGGCGGGCTATTATGGGCACACAGAGAGCACTGTAATTGTCTCGGAAAGCAGCCAGGTTCTTTCTTCCGCTCCACACAGAGGAGAGACACACACACACACACATACAGACGTGCACGCATACAGATGGGGATACACACATGGACAGACATAAGAATACACACACACCATCATCATAATCGTCATGGTTTTGAAACACTGGATGTAGTCAGGTGTTCAACTTCTTGAGAGGAAGAGTAGCTTGTATTTACAGTACTTGGTTGATCTATTTCTGTTTGGAGCTCAGTCAGGGAAGTTGTAATTCAGAGCAATCAGGGCCTGACTACCGCATTGTAAATCAGCGAACTTACTGCATTTCAACACATTTTGCCATGGTGCAGAGAGAAACATTTTCAATTTTATAATGCTATTCTTCAGGCTAAAGAGAAAATGTTGCAGTTTAAAGCTAAATTCCTTCAATTCTACACATTTTCCTATCATATGCTATCTGGTGGCCCCGGGGCACGTGCCCTGCGTGACCGCTTGGTAATCCATGCTGAAAAGTGAAAATAATATCTCCCACATACGCTGGGTGATTTGTGGGCTTTTTATTTAGTGAACAAAAAAAGTAGCCCGTGTAGGACAATGATACAATTTACTCGACACTAGTGCTGTTGCCTGACATAGTTCTTTTTCACAATGATGTTCTACTCTTTTATACAGTGGCGGTTTTTGTTGACAATGGAGCGCATAATACTCCTGTACAATAGGTCTTACTATTTCACATGGCTATTTTTCCCTTTCCTGGGCCTATTGTGTTAAAACAACAGCCAATCTCATTTCAGCCACTGTGTGAATAGCGACACGGTGTCACTGCTAGGCCCATGCTTTGTTACAAGACCAGGCCAGGCATTGGGTGGAAATGTTGCAACTATTTGTATTATGCTCACTTTAGATTTCAACATTTTGAATATGTTAGAATATGTATTGGGTGTGTAACTCGGTTTGAAGCTTTCACTATACACTGGTTTTGTTGGTGGCACTTTTTTTGACAGGTCACTTATTACTTGGTGTCTACTTCAGATTTGTATTAATTTAAGTAGGTAATAGGGTAATTACTCAGCAGTTGATAGATTATTGGTGTGCTTACTTGCATCACTTTGTGATATCCTATAGGTCTGATGCTTCTCGTCCCCAATGTCAACGTCTAGACGAGCTGCATAGGCTACTGTAGATGTATTTATTTCTGTGTTCAGAGTGCAATGATTTATTATCCCCTGCTGCTTCATGCACTTTCAAGGGACAATCTCAGCAGATTATCTGGGTTGCAGACACATCTTGGGTCTCTCCCCCTTCTCTTTCACAGTTCCTGGGTCAGTAATGATACATCCCTACTGTCACCCCTGCTCCTTCACACATACACAGACTCTAGGTCAGTTATAATGTCCCTATTGTCACCCCAGATTACCACTCCTTCCCTTTCACACATACACAGACTCTAGGTCAGTTATAATGTCCATATTGTCACCCCAGATTACCACTCCTTCCCTTTCACACATACATTTAATTTATATGTGGATGATACTATTATGTACGCAATTGCCCTGACTGCTGACCTGGCTGCGACAAGTCTACAGTCCGATTTTGTAGCTGTACAGGAAGCCCTTACTGATTTAAAACTCGTACTTAATACAGGCAAAACTAAATACATGTTGTTTTCAAGTTCTCGTAAGATTGTTACAGATGGATTACATCTTCACTCATTGGATGGTTCCTATAATTGAACGAGACCCTGCATTATTTTGGTATTTGGATTGACAATGATTTATTGTTAAGAAAGATTTAATTGGGCTTTATTTGAAAGAAACAGATCTTGTCTCTTTCTAGTCAGCAGTAAGCAGATTGTGCAGTCAACATACCTGTTGTTGATTATGGTGATACTATTTATCAAAGTGCATCTGCCTCTACTCTTAAACCCCTGGATGGTGTTTTTCATAGCACCCTTTGTTTTATCACAGCAGACAGTTTTTCATAGCGCCCTTTGTTTTATCACAGCAGACAGTTTTTCATAGCGCCCTTTGTTTTATCACAGCAGACAGTTTTTCATAGCGCCCTTTGTTTTATCACAGGAGACAGTTTTTCATAGCGCCCTTTGTTTTATCACAGCAGACAGTTTTTCATAGCGCCCTTTGTTTTATCACAGGAGACAGTTTTTCATAGCGCCCTTTGTTTTATCACAGGAGACAGTTTTTCATAGCGCCCTTTGTTTTATCACAGGAGACAGTTTTTCATAGCGCCCTTTGTTTTATCACAGCAGACAGTTTTTCATAGCGCCCTTTGTTTTATCACAGCAGACAGTTTTTCATAGCGCCCTTTGTTTTATCACAGCAGACAGTTTTTCATAGCGCCCTTTGTTTTATCACAGGAGACAGTTTTTCATAGCGCCCTTTGTTTTATCACAGGAGACAGTTTTTCATAGCGCCCTTTGTTTTATCACAGGAGACAGTTTTTCATAGCGCCCTTTGTTTTATCACAGGAGACAGTTTTTCATAGCGCCCTTTGTTTTATCACAGCAGACAGTTTTTCATAGCGCCCTTTGTTTTATCACAGGAGACAGTTTTTCATAGCGCCCTTTGTTTTATCACAGGAGACAGTTTTTCATAGCGCCCTTTGTTTTATCACAGGAGACAGTTTTTCATAGCGCCCTTTGTTTTATCACAGGAGACAGTTTTTCATAGCGCCCTTTGTTTTATCACAGGAGACAGTTTTTCATAGCGCCCTTTGTTTTATCACAGGAGACAGTTTTTCATAGCGCCCTTTGTTTTATCACAGGAGACAGTTTTTCATAGCACCCTTTGTTTTATCACAGGAGACAGTTTTTCATAGCACCCTTTGTTTTATCACAGGAGACAGTTTTTCATAGCACCCTTTGTTTTATCACAGGAGACAGTTTTTCATAGCACCCTTTGTTTTATCACAGGAGACAGTTTTTCATAGCACCCTTTGTTTTATCACAGGAGACAGTTTTTCATAGCACCCTTTGTTTTATCACAGGAGACAGTTTTTCATAGCACCCTTTGTTTTATCACAGGAGACAGTTTTTCATAGCGCCCTTTGTTTTATCACAGCAGACAGTTTTTCATAGCGCCCTTTGTTTTATCACAGGAGACAGTTTTTCATAGCGCCCTTTGTTTTATCACAGGAGACAGTTTTATTACTCAGTCTTTACTCAAAGGTTGGCTGAACCTCTTTGAAGTCACATAGATCACATCATTATGCTCTTTTTGTTTACAAAGCCCTGCTCCACAAACTTCCTACTTACCTAACATCACTGTTAAGATTTAAAAGGAAAGTTATTGGTTAACTCTGGAGACTCCTTTGGTTTCCTTGTGCCTTGCGTGTGGAATGATCTACAATACACTTTAAAATTAGAGGAATTGGTTGATCTCAGGCATTTCAGACAGTTGTTAGGGGACCTTTTTACTGAAGAATGTGTCTGTGTTTTATGATTGTGCTGAGCTTTTTGTGTATTGTTGTGTATAACAACTTGTATATGAATCCGCTCATCATTAAGCTCGAGGCCCTGGGTCTGAACCCCGCCCTGTGCAACTTGGTCCTGGAATTTCTGACGGGACGCCCCCAGCTGGTGAAGGTAGGAAACAATACCTCCACTTCGCTGATCCTCAATACAAGGGTGCGTGCTCAGCCCCCTCCTGTACGCCCTGTTCACCCATGACTGCGTGGCCACACACGCCTCCAACTCAGTCATCAAATTTGCAGACGACACAACAGTAGTCGGCTTGATTACCAACAGACAGCCTACAGGGAGGAGGTGAGGGCCCTGGGAGTGTGATGCCAGGAACATAACCTCTCACTCAACGTCAACAAAACAAAGGAGCTGATCGTGGACTTCAGAAAACAGCAGAGGGAGCACCCCCTATCCACATCGACTGGACAGAGAAGGTGGATAGCATACACATCACTGACAAACTGAAATGGTCCACCCAACAGTGCCTCTTCAACCTCAGGAGGCTGAAGAAATTTGGCTTGGCACCAAAAACCCTCACACACTTCTACAGATGCACAATTGAGAGCATCCTGTCGGGCTCTATCACCGCCTGGTACGGCAACTACACCGCCCTCAAACGCAGGGCTCTCCAGAAGGTCGTGCGGTCTGCCTCTACGCATCATCGGGGGCAAACTACCTGCCCTCCAGGACACCTACAGGCCCCGATGTCACAGGAAGGCCAAAAAGATTATCAAGGACAACAACCACCTGAGCCACTGCTTGTTCACCCCGCTATCATCCAGAAGGCGAGGGCAGTACAGGTTCATCAAAGCTGGGACCGAGAGGCTGAAAAACAGCTTCTATCTCAAGGCCATCAGACTGTTTAATAGCCACCACTAGCACATTAGAGGCTGCTGCCCTACATACATAGACTTGAAATCACTGGCCACTTTAATAATGGATCACTAGTCACTTTAATAATGTTTATATGTTTTGCATTACTCATCCCAATGTATATACTATATTCTATTCTACTGTATCTGTGCCTCTGACATTGCTCGTCCATATATTTATATATTTTTAATTCCATTCCTTTACTTAGATTTGTGTGTATTGTGAAATTGTTAGATATTACGTGTTAGATATTTCTGCACTGTTGGAGCTAGAGACACAAGCATTTCGCTACACCTACAATAATATCTGCTGAACACGTGTATGTGACCAATAAAATTTGATTTGATGTGTAGTTTAATGTGTTTATTGTATTTTGATGTATATTGTGGTGCTATGCAGGGCTCATCTGGAAAAGAGACCTTGGTGTCAGCATTGACTCCCTGTCAAAATAAAGGTGAAATAAAAAATAAATAAAACACAGACACAGATCCTAGGTCAGTAGTAATATCCCTTATCTCACCCCCATCTAACAATACCACTCCTAATCCTTCACACAGACACAGATCCTAGGTCAGCTAATATCCCTTTCCCCGTACTGTACATTATTATGACACCAGGCCCACGAGAAGAAGCCCCATCATACTTCAGCGACTTGTTTTCTTTTTTGCGTCCACCCTTGGGGGAACAGAGAGGGCTTTTCAGTACCGACTGTGACACTTGAACTCTGGGAAAAGGTTATTATAACACAGGGGATTTGGCACACTGCCTATCACAGCTATCACAGCTCTCTCATTAGATGGTTCGGTTAGAGGCAGGCTATCCGGTGGCGGGGCAGAAATGCAGCGGTTAATTGACAATCATTGTCTACCCCTGAAGGTTAGACACACTAACACTCCAGATGACGCTTTGGTCCACCGTTGGGAATGGGACTTGCTTTTCACTTACACACCATTTTTAAATACATTTTCCCCTTCCCTTTTAAAGTCCAATTTTTCCTCTTCTTTTAAGTCTGAGATGTTAGATAAATGGTGTGGTGAGGTTTAGGTTCAGTGATGTGGTAGTGGCATTGATGTGATTAACAGACGTCATCCCTCTCTTAAGGTTCAATGATATGTTACAGTTTTATTGATGGGATAAACAGACATCTCTCTGTCTTATTTTGGGGTGTTTACGCCTAAACAAACATATTTGCAAATGACCGTAATTGTTTTGGTTAGTGCTCAGTGTGAGCCTGGTATTAAGGGTACCAGCTTGTCTACCCTCTCTCTCCTTTTTCTCTCTTGACTGAGCTCTCTCTTCTAATATATTTGTTTTCGACAAGGCACGGGTGTGTTTACAGGTACTCAGGGGAGATTTCTGGATGCGATTCAAATCACTCCCCAGTCTGAGTGGGTGCTAAGATACCCGTCACCCGGCAACCACATCCAACAGGGAGCCGAGGCGATAATAACTTACAAAACAGCAGAGTGACAGATGCCTGATGAGAGAGAGAGGTTTAAAGGTTTGTTAAAAACACAATTGAAATTCCACTCTCGCACTGTGTATTTTCTGCCTTATTAATTAAGTACCTTAATGTGATTGTTTTCAATTATAATGGTCAAAAATAAACAAAAATTGCTTCTTAGCAAGAGCAATTTCTCAAGCAACAATTTTGCTAGGAGTGGTCTGAGTGGGGAGGGGAAAATGGAAAACTAGCTGGCAGAGAGGTTTTGAACTCTGTTGGTCTATTAACTAATTTACCACCTGGTGATGTCACATGGCAGGCCAAAAGTCCATTCCACCAAAACAGGCTGAAACTTCAGGTGGTCCTTTCAAACAGCTCTTACACTAAATGGGCATTTTCACAATTTTATAGTATTATTCCAACTGCATAGTGTGGAAATATACAGTTGAGGTCGGAAGTTTACATACACCTTAGTCAAATACATTTAAACTCAGTTTTTCACATTTCCTGACATTTAATCCTAGTTAAAATTCCCGGTCTTAGGTCAGTTAGGATCACCACTTTATTTTAAGAATGTGAAATGTCCGAATAATAGTAGAATGATTTATTCAGCCTTTATTTCTTTCATCACATTCCCAGTGGGTCAGAAGCTTACATACACTCAATTAGTATTTGGTAGCATTGCCTTTAAATTGTTTAACTTGGGTCAAACATTTCGGGTAGCCTAGTGCTTTTTCAGTTCTGCCCACAAATGTCTATGGGATTGAGGTCAGGGCTTTGTGATGGCCACTCCAATACCTTGACTTTGTTGTCCTTAAGCCATTTTGCCACAACTTTGGAAGTATGCTTGGGGTCATTGTCCATTTGGAAGACCCATTTGCGACCAAGCTTTAACTTCCTTACTGATGTCTTGAGATGTTGCTTCAATATATCCACATCATTTTCCTCCTCATGATGCCATATATTTTGTGAAGTGCACTAGTCCCTCCTGCAGCAAAGCACCCCCACAACATGATGCTGCCACCCCCATGCTTCACGGTGGGATGGTGTTCTTCCAGGTTGGGATGGTGTTCTTCGGCTTGCAAGCCTCTCCCTTTTTCCTCCAAATATAACGATGGTCATTATGGCCAAACAGTTCTATTTTTTTTCATCAGACTAGAGGACATTTCTCCAAAAAGTACGATCTTTGTCCCCATGTGCAGTTGCAAACCGTAGTCTGGCTTTTTTATGGCGGTTTTGGAGCAGTTGCTTCTTCCTTGCTGAGCGGCATTTCAGGTTATGTCGATATAGGTCTCGTTTTACTGTGGATGTAGATCATTTTGTAACCGTTTCCTCCAGCATCTTCACAAGGTCCTTTGATGTTCTGGGATTGATTTGCACTTTTCGCACCAAAGTACGTTCATCTCTAGGAGACAGAATGCGTCTCCTTCCTGAGCGGTATGATGGCTGCGTGGTCCCATGGTGTTTATACTTGCGTATTATTGTTTGTACAGATGAATGTGGTACCTTCAGGCATTTGGAAATTGCTTGTAGAGGTCTACAATTTTATTTCTGAGGGCTTGTCTGATTTCTTTTGATTTTCCCATGATGTCAAGCAAAGATGCACTGAGTTTGAAGGTAGGCCTTGAAATACATCCACAGGTACAGCTCCAATTGACTCAAATTGACTCAAATTATGTCAATTCGCCTATCAGAAGCTTCTAAAGCCATGGCATAATTTTCTGGGATTTTCCAAGCTGTTTAAAGGCACAGTCAACTTAGTGTATCTAAACTTCTGACCCACTGGAATTGTGATACCGTGAATTATAAGTTAAATAATCTGTCTGTAAACAATTGTTGGAAAAATGACTTGTGTCATGCACAAAGTAGATGTCCTAACCGACTTGCCAAAACTATAGTTTGTTAACAAGAAATTTGTGGAGTGGTTAAAAAACGAGTTTTAATGACTCCAACCTAAGTGTATGTAAACTTCCAACTTCAACTGTACACTCAGTGGCCAGTTTATTAGGTAAACCCATCTAATACTGGGTCGGACCCCGCTTTGCCTCCAGAACAGCCTGAATTCTTCAGGGCATGGAAACGTTGCTCAACTGGTATCAAGGGACCTAAGACGTGCCAGGAAAACATTCCCCACACTATTACATTACATCACTGCCACAAGCCTGTACTGTTGACACCAGGCATAATGGGGCCGTGGACTCGTGCTGCTTACGCCAAATCATGACTCATTCATCAGAATGATGCAACAGGATCTGGGATTTGTTGGACTAGGCAATGTTTTTCCACTCCTCAATTGTCCAGTGTTGGTGATTGCGTGTCCACTGGAGCCGCTTCTTCATGTTTTTAGCTGATAGGAGTGAAACCCGGTACGGTCGTCTGCTGCAATAGCTTATCCTTGACAAGGACCGACGAGTTGTGCGTTCTGCGATGGTCACTCGTTTTGCCCATTCTAACGTTCAGTCAAACAGTAACTGAATGCCTCGATGCCTATCTGCTTGCTTTATTTGGCCAGCCATGGCTACGTGACTCACTGTCACCATTTTTGTCAACGAGTTGGTGTACCTGATAAGTTGTCCAGTGAGTGTGTATATAAAACACAGGAAAGTCACTGGGCCTTTTAAAAATACAAATTCATATGTGAACATTTATCCAAGTTGTACATGTTATCTTTTCAAAAGGAAGGCTTTGTTTGATATTTGGCTAATATCATTGCTGGATTTATGCTTATATGCATGGTGAAGTGGCTTGCATTGTTTATTTGCCTGTTGGATGCAGAAGCTGTCCAGGCGCTTAGTCTATTTGCATGCTTTCACTGGATGGATGGGCTTTAGTTAGTAGCACAATTACCGTTGTGTCCAGGATGCCAGATCCTTTTACAAAATTACTAAGTACTGCTAAAAATTGATGCATCTATACCTGTTTTAATATCATGATTTTCCATTCTGAATTTGTGAATACATTGAAGGAATGCAACTTTTCTCTTTTTAAGTTGAAATCACTCGAAAGATATTTAGACACCAGGAACTGTTTTTATTAAACCCATCCATCGAATTGAATTATCAAACTGGATTGAACTAGTTTCGTCATGTGATATTTCACTCTCTGATCCACAGCTGAGACTGACTATCTCTTTTTTTCCCCCCCCGAGCTCTGCTCAGCTCAGTACTCTCTGCCTCTCTTTAGGCAACATACTCATCACATTACTGGTACATTTAAAGAGCCATGGTAGAAGTCACTGGTGCTTGTTCCAGGATGCTAAATGCTAGTGACAGAAGTTAGAGGAGAGCAGATGAGATTTCCAGATTGGAGAATGAATGCCGGGGCCCTAGCCTAGGCTCTGTCTAATATGGTCACGTAGAGAAATTGATTTTCCTGCAAAATTAATTAATTTTTCATATAGCCCAAAGCTGAAGAGTTTAAAAAGATTGTGCACTTGCTGCTTTTCTCCTATTTCCTCCCTTTTAAAAAAAATATTTATTGCCTAATCATATTAATACTTTGCCCTAAGGATGTAAAGATAATTGTACAAATGCATTTGGATATATGTATCACTGAGTATTTAGGATTAATTTATGCAAATAAGCGCACACCCATCCTTCGCGGGCCCAGATTGTCTAATTAGGATTGATATGAGGAATAGATGTAGTGGAATCTGAATAAAAGCATGTCCAAAGAGCAGAACATTGAAAATGACAAGGCTGGAATGCTTAAAAAGTGTGTAGCGTTGGTTGCCTTTTTTTTCTTCCCCTCCCTCTACCTTTCCCTCTCACACACATACTCGCTGTCTCTCTCTCTTACACACACACACACACACACACACACACACACACACACACACACACACACACACACACACACACACACACACACACTTTCTCTCGCTCTCTGTCCCCCCCCCCCCCCCTCTCTGTCTAATTCACCGTGGCCGTATCAGGAGTTAATTTCTCCGGCTTCATTTCTCGTCTGACTTGACAGGAAGAAGAACCCATCAGGGATGGAATCTCAGATGGGATTCTGCAAATTTCCTCTTGTTTTTTCTTTCTCCCCCCTCTTTCTCTTCTCCTCCCCCTCTTCAATTCTGCAGAGGGGCTATCAGGTACGACTCTTCTCCTGAATAAACACTCCAATCTTATTCCTGCAGTATAGTATCAATGTTTCTATTTTCACCCTGCGCTGGATACTAAGAATATATCCCAAATGACATCCTATTCCCTATACAGTACACTACTTTTGACCAGAGCCCTTTGAGTCCCAAATTGAACCCTATTCCCTATATAGTGCAGTTCATTTGACCAGATCCCATGGGTCCCAAATGGCACCCTGTGTAGACGAGTGTACTACTTTTGACCAAAGTAGTACACTATAAAGGGATTTGGGTGCCATTTGGAACGCATCTTAAGGGTCTTCCCCTCCTTATTAATGTGGAGTGTAATAAGGCTAGAGAATGTCATCGGACAAAAAGGCCCTTTGTACTGGTTAGAATTCTGTAATTCAGTAATGCCATTTTAATTAAGATCATTTTATTATGTGTTATTGTGGTCAGAGTAAGCTTGTGCATATAGGGAGGGTGGTAACATATATTTTTTGTAAATTAAAAGTGAAATTCTCTGGTATCATAGATCTGTATCTTACTATACAGAACACTCATTGTCAGCAATCTAATTATTATAATTCATTATTTACTGGTTTGAGTTATTTGCCTTGGATGTGCTTATTGCATGTCTACCTTTTCCCCACTACTTTACTCAAATGTCAGGTGACTTTTGTGGTTGTTAGGTTGTTTTGATTTAGGGCGGTATTCAATGGTGGAAATTACCTTTAAATTGTGCGTTGTCCAAATCTACAATTAGGTCAGGAAATTAGTGAAGGACAAGGCAAACTCCTCCTACTCAATCATAACACCATGAGCTGCAGGGAGCCCTCCTCCCCGCTTGAAAAAAACAACTTTCAGAATTCATATCTCGAAATTCAGAACATATTTGTAGCGATTTTTTTTTTTTGGGGGGGCCTAGTTATTTCTGCAACAACACACTCGTCATCACAAATTGTCAGCAAGCTAGTTACGGTGCCTCCTAAAGACATGATTGCCATTGGGAAAAGAGGGGGGCTATCAGCTGATCATTGATGTTGGTGATTTATGTAAATCTGCTAGTTAGCTAGCTCAATTTCTTTGACTGATTTTGATTGAAGGAAAGGGAGCCTGTGACATGACATCTGCTTTTGAATGATAACAAGCTGACACTCCATCTTAACTCCTCCATGTTTACTAGATTGGTTGAACAGTGCAGAAGAGAACCTCCCCCGACAGTTTTTTTCTTCTCGTCAAGACCAGTACGTAGGGGGATCTAGTTTCAGGTGTTTGTTTTATGCCTGTTACTTTAGGTTGCTTCCACTGCCTTTTCCCCCTCCTTGATATGGAGCGGGAAACTATGCATTCCATGCCTCAGGCTCAATTTCATGTTCTTTTTGTGGAAGGCTACCCGAAACGTTTGACCCAAGTTAAACAATTTAAAGGCAATGCTACCAAATACTAATTTAGTGTATGTAAACATCTGTCCCACTGGGAATGTGATGAAAGAAATAAATGCTGAAATAAATCATTCTCTCTACTATTATTCTGACATTTCACATTCTTAAACTAAAGTGGTGATCCTAACTGACCTAAAACAGTGCATTTTTACCAGGATTAAATGTCAGGAATTGTGAAAAACTGAGTTTAAATGTGTTTGGCTAAGGTGTATGTAAACTTCCGACTTCAACTGTATCTTGTGGAAGGATGAAATGGATGAATAAATTCATCAAAATAAAAATGTTGTATGAAAATATGTCAATCATTATTTGAATATCTTGGTAAATGTTGTATACAAGTGAAAATGCCCGATACTTTCTCTCGGGCCTAACAATACCCGTGCCAATATATCCTCCAAACAATGGCTTCTCTGGCATTACCATTTAAGTATCTCTATGGAACCTTGGGGAGTCTTTTACCACACACTACAGAGTCTCCTGCCAGCAGCTTCCATAGAGAATCATCATCTCCACCAACCAAAACATTATTTGTGAACGTCATTAGTTAACACCCAAATTGAGTTGAATAAACTGTTTTGAATCTGCGGTCTAGGCGGATTTGAGTCTTCACTCTTCACATTAATAGCTTTTCTTGGTGTGTTTTTTCTTGTTTTCGTCAGGAGGTATTGAGTGAGCAGATCTTTTGAACATCCATAGGATGTGGTGCTGGCCTCAGGTGTCATTAGCTCCAGGCCTTTTCCATACGAGTGCCAGGTAAAGGTTAAATAACAATCGATACTGTCGGAGGCAGTGGAGGCATTAAATCATCTTTAATAGATACTGTTGGAGGCAGTGGATCCTGAAGCTAACAACAGAAGAAGAGAGGAGAGGAGAGGGCGGAAAACGATGTCATCTACTATGTAGTTTTCACTGAGCCCTAAAAATGTGTTTGTTTCAAAGTAGTGAATAGAAATGTAGAACTAGACTTGGCTCATACACCAATTTCAAATCTCTTCATTTTGTTCAGCATCAAATCCTGAACGAAAGTTTTGAGATAAAAAAAAAAAGTAATACAAAATAATAGTTGGATAGCAACATTCACAGCAAAACACAGCACTGATAGAGAGTAAACATCATCCAATGGGTTACAATGCTCCAAATGAACAGTATGTGACAAACAACATGTACGAATGATAATTAGGAAAATGTTCACATCTGCAGCCAGTCAGTGATGTTTTCCATACAGCTAGCTATCACCCAAAGCTGCCTCCTGACCCCACAAGGGACACCTGTAGCTATTATGAACAGGGCATCCATATACCGGGTCAACACATTTTCACCTAACATTGACTCTCTCGCTCTCTCTATCTCTATTTACAGTATCTCTCTCTCTCTCACTCGGTCTCTCTGTCTCTCTTGTCTTCTCCTTTCTATCCCTCTCTCTTTCTCCCTTCTCCCCTGTGGGAGTGTAACTTTGTCGTTTTAGCTGCGAACCCTTTTTAAGAAACGCCTGTGCCACCACTACAGTACAGTAACCATGGCGCCCGGCTATTATTACCCTCCTCTTAAAGAGTGACAGTCGCGTCCTCGGAGACGTGACACCCAACTCTGCTGGAGGAACTCGAGAGCTGCGTCAAACCACACGTCCTTGGCCAATCAGATATGAGGATTCATGCTACTGTACACCTGGTTGGATAGAAGGTAAACGGTGCACAGAAAATGTGTTCTTTAGTTTAAATTGGTTCTTTCAACATACTGGTATTAGTTATGGAAAAATGTGATGTGTGGGTGCTTTTGACAGTAATCACTAATATCCTATGTACAGTATATTACAGGCTGTTGAAGTTGGTCCCTAGCTCTGCCTACTCTGTGTGTTCAACATAAGTGGTCAGTAGCTCGTTTTTCTGGTATTTCACAGTAGAGCAGAAAACACACAGTGGTGCATGTTGGCTCTGGAAATAAACAGGGTTATGAAAACACACTGCCTTTTGGCTGAAATGGTCCACATTTAATGGTTTCCTCCTTTCACATTAGGAACTTGTGTTTGTGTGTGTGTCTGCGTGTCACCCCTCAACCCACAACTTCATAGAGATTTATTGCATGATTGACAATTATAAGAAGTTCTTAGTAATGGAACAAAAATGTTGCAGTCTGTTGTGTTGTACATTTGGCTAACTTCTTTGGAAGGAGGGCTTCTGTAGTCCGTGCAATGAAATAATTTTTTCCTTCCCCCTTCAAACTATTGAAACTCATACGTTTTCGCAATGGCTTCATAGATTTTGCATAGCATCGTATTGCACAGTATGTCTGTTTTCAGGCACATGAAAAAAATAGCATTTCTTACCCCATTAACCCTTTAGATCCCAATAGAATTCTGGAATGCTGCTGTAGATTACTGATCATTTTCAAGATAAAGCTAATTTTCTCACACATTTCAAACAGACATACAGTGCATTCTGAAAGTATGCAGACCCCTTTTCCACATTTTGTTACGTTACAGCCTTATTCTAAAATAGATTAAAATAAAAGAATCCTCATCCATCTACACACAATAAATACCCCATAATAATAAAGCAAAAACAGGTTTTTAGAAGTTTTTGCAAATGTATAAAAAAACAAACTGATATCACATTTACACAAGTATTCAGACCCTTTACTCAGTACTATGTTGAAGCACCTTTGGCAGAGATTACAGCCTCGAGTTTTCTTGGGTATGACGCTACAAGCTTGGCACCTGTATTTGGGGAGTTTCTCCCATTCTTCTCTACAAATCCTCTCAAGCTCTGTCAAGTTGGATGGGGAGCGTCGCTGCACAGCTATTTTCAGGTCTCTCCAGAGATGTTTGATCGGTTTCAATTCCGGGCTCTGGCTGTGTCACTCGAGGACATTCAGAGACTTGTTCCGAAGCCTGCATTGTCTTGTCTATGTGCTTAGGGTCGTTGTCCTGTTGGAAGGTGAAACTGCCGCTGAAAAACATCCCCATAGCATGTGGCTGCCAACAGCATGCTTCACCGTAGGGATGGTGCCAGGTTTCCTCCAGACGTGACGCTTGGCATTCAGGCCAAAGAGTTCAATATTGGTTTCATCAGACCAGAGAATCGTGTTTCTCATGGTCTGAGAGTCCTGTCATGTCCCTTTTACTGATGAGTGGCTTCTGTCTGGACACGCTACCATAAAGGCCTGATTGGTGGAGTGCTGCAGAGATGGTTGTCCTTCTAGAAGGTTCTCCCATCTCCACAGATGAACTCTGGAGCTCTGTCAGAGTGACCATCGGGTTCTTGGTCACCTCCCTGACCAAGGCCCTTCTCCCCTGATTGCTCAGTTTGGCCAGGCAGCCAGCTCTAGGAAGAGTCTTGGTGGTTCCAAACTTCTTCCATTTTAAGAATGATGAAGGCCACTGTGTTCTTTGGACTTTCAATGCTGCAGAAATGTTTTGGTGCCTTTCCCCAGATCTGTACCTCTACACAATCCTGTCTCGGAGCTCTAAGGACAATTCCTTCAACCTCATGGCTTGGTTTTTGCTCTGACATGCACTGTCAACTGTGGGACCTTATATAGACAGGTGTGTGCCTTTCCAAATCATATCCAACCCATTGAATTTACCACAGCTGGTAACATCTCAAGGATGATCAATGGAAACAGGATGCACCTGAGCTCAATTTCGAGTCTCATAGCAAAATGTCTGAATACTTATGTAATAAGGTTTCAGTTTTTTAAATGTTTAATACATTTGCAATAATGTCTCAACCTGTTTTCACTTTATCATTATGGGGTATTGTGTGTAGATTTATGAGAATTTGTATTTTATTTAATCAATTTCATGATATGGCTGTAAGATAACAAAATGAAGAAAAAAGGAGGGGTCTGAATGCACTGTTGCTCAAAAACAAAGAACAAATTACAGTTAGTTTTAAAGAACTTCGTTTTAAAGAGCCCAAACTTTCATCTCTGTAAAGATGCTCACTGTCAAAAAAACTTAACAATCAATGCAACAAAATACTTGCATTGTTGTACATTTCACCAAATTACTTACTATATATTATACTATATTTACATATACATATTCAAAAATGTATTCAAAAATGTAGGAATGATTTCATGACCCACACAAAGTATACTATTGGATTGGCAAAGATTCTTCCTGCTGTTACAATGTAAAAATGCAAACAACTATTCAGATAACCTCTATCAAAAGAATTTAGTAAAAAGCAGGCCTGACACAAAATGTAGAAATAGTACTTTGACAACAATTTACTGAATGCAACAAGTATTAGACAGAGAAAGGTTCAAATAATAAAATCTAAGTATACACTACATGACCAAAAGTATGTGGACACCTGCTAGTCGATCATGTCATTCCAAAATCATAGGCATAATTATGGAGTAAGTCCCCCCTTTGCTACAGGTTCCACACTTCTGGGAAGGGTTTCCAATAGATGTTGGAACATTGCTGCGGGGAGTTGCTTCCATTCAGCCACAAAAGCATTAGTGAGGTCGGGCACTGATGTTGGGCGATTAGGCCTGGCTCACAGTCGGCATTCCAATTCATCCCCATTTTGTTTGACGAGGTTGAGGTCAGGGCTCTGTACAGGCCAGTCAAGTTCTTCCACGCTGATCTCGACAAACCATTTCTGTAGTGACCTCGCTTTGTGCACAGGGGCATTGTCATGCTGAAACAGAAAGGGCCTTCCCCAAACTGTTTCCACAATGACATCATCTAGAATGTCATTGTACGCTTTAGCGTTAAGATTACCCTTCACTGGAACTAAGGGGCATAGCCCGAACCATGGAAAACAGCCCAGACCATTATTCCTCTTTCACCAAACTGTACAGTTGGCACTATGCAACTATGCAAAGTATCTTGTGCTCTCCCTCTTCCTCCTCATCCTCATCTCCCTCTCCCTGCCCTCCGGGTACCGTACATCGCAAGTAAAGGGAAGGAGAGGGGGAGGGAGGGAGGCCATACAGACTTGTGCTGGTTAGACAAACTTGTAGATTCCATAGGGTATCTGTCATCCTATCTGGTAGTGCCTGCCTAGAGCTCTAACAGGACAGACATTTGACTATTTGACTTGTTGGATAGGTGGTAGCATCCTGTTAAGGTGCCACGTTGAAAGTCACTGAGCTCTTCAGTAAGGCCATTCTACTGACAATGTTTCTTTATGGAGATTGAATGGCCGTGTACACGATTTTACATCTGTCAGCAATGGGTGTAGCTGAATCCACTAATTTGAAGGGGTGTCCACATACTTTTGTATATAGTGTTCCAAGTATTAGCTGGAGACAGTTTTAAAACATTAACAATTTGCCTATAAGATTCGTAGGACAAATTCATGTCACGCTGTCAATTGAGTATTTGCATTTAGCCTACAACATGTCATGGAAGCATGTCCACATCCTACAAAGTGGCACAAAATGTACAAATAATACTTTGACAACAATTCAGTAAGTGCAAGTATTAGAAAGATAAAGAGAGAACATAAACACTGTGTTAGGCTAGATTCAGATACTTTTTTTGTTGTTTTTAGTTTACAATTTGCCTATGAGATTTGTAGTACAAATTCCTATTTTACATTGTCACTTTAGTGTTTGTATTTAGCCTACAACATGTCATGGAACTTCTGGAAGCAAGGCACCACCCTGCAAAGTGGCACAGAACATGTAGAGCACCCAAAGGAGGTTTCTACACAACTCCCACTGTTTGCCCTTCGTCCAATCCGGATCACACAACACACCCTCTCTTGTGCCCTTCGAACTTCACCAGGGAGTGGCCTGCTTTCAAATGATGAGTTACAACTCTGTCCACAACCCCTGGTGCCACACTTGTAGCTCCCCGCTTCCTGCCACTGTAGCCATCACAAAGCGAATGCACGAATTGTATTTTGAATGCCTTCAGGGTCACGCGCCTGCGGTTTCTGGGAAGGGGCCTTTGCAGGGTTCCTCACACAATGTAAGCATTGATAATAGCAATTTTGAGTGTCCCCAAAACACATACTTCCACCATTTTCTGCCTGTGCGTCCAACATTGTAGTGGCTCCTGAGCTGGTTGAAATGGTCCCCACCTGTTTTGTTGTTTTAATCCAGGACCAGCTCTGGAGCAGATATGAGTTCATTCTGCCTGTATTTTGATCCGGGTTTACGATGTCATTCCCTGAGCTGGTTGAAATGGTTAACCCCACCTGTTTTGTTGTTTTAATTACTTGCGATGTACTGTACCCTGAGGGCAGCGTCCTTGGACCAGTAGTCGATGAGAGGCGGTAGGCGGATGCCCATGAGAATATTGATTCCAATGAAGCATTTAATCTCAGCTTCAAACGTGTCAAACCATGATTGGGAGTCATTGGATCGAATCAAAGTTTATTTGTCAGGTGCGCCGAATACAACCGGTATAGACCTTACAGTGAAATGCTTACACACAGGCTCTAACCAATAGTGCAAAAAAGGTATTAGGTGAACAATAGGTAGGCAAAGAAATAAAACAAAGGTAAAAAGACAGGCTATATACAGTAGTGAGGCTATAAAAGTAGCGAGGCTACATACAGACACTGGTTAGTCAGGCTGATTGAGGTAGTATGTACATGTAGATATGGTTAAAGTGACTATGCATATATGATGAACAGAGAGTAGCAGTAGCGTAAAAGAGGGGTTGGCAGGTGGTGGGTGGCGGAACACAATGCAGATAGCCTGGTTAGTCAATGTGCGGGAGCACTGGTTGGTCGGGCCAATTGAGGTAGTATGTACATATGTACATGAATGTATAGTTAAAGTGACTGTGCATATATGATAAACAGAGAGTAGCAGCAGCGTAAAAGTAGGGTTGTAATAGTACAGGTAGCCATTTGATTACCTGTTCAGGAGTCTTATGGCTAAGGGGTAAAAACTGTTGAGAAGCCTTTTTGTCCTAGACTTGGCACTCCGGTACTGCTTGCCATGCGGTAGTAGAGAGAACAGTCTATGACTGGGGTGGCTGGAGTCTTTGACAATTTTTAGGGCCTTCCTCTGACACCACCTGGTGTAGAGTTCCTGGATGGCAGGCAGCTTAGCCCTCTGTAGTGCCTTGCGGTCGGAGGCCGAGCAATTGCCGTACCAGGCAGTGATGCAACAAGTCAGGATGCTCTTGATGTTGCAGCTGTAGAACCTTTTGAGGATCTCAGGACCCATGCCAAATCCTTTTAGTTTCCTGAGGGGGAATAGGCTTTGTCGTGCCCTCTTCACAACTGTCTTGGTGTGTTTGGACCATTCTAGTTATTGGTGATGTGGACACCAAGGAACTTGGAGCTCTCAACCTGCTCCACTACAGCCCTGTCGATGAGAATGGGGGCGTACTCGGTCCTCCTTTTCCTGTAGTCCACAATCATCTCCTTAGTCTTGGTTACGTTGAGGGATAGGCTGTTATTCTGGCACCACCCGGCCAGGTCTCTGACCTCCTCCCTATAGGCTGTCTCGTCTTTGCCGGTGATCAGGCCTACCACTGTTGTGTCGTCTGCAAACTTAATGATGGTGTTGGAGTCGTGCCTGGCCATGCAGTTGTGGGTTGACAGGGAATACAGGAGGGGACTGAGCTTGCACCACTGGGGAGCTCCAGTGTTGAGGATCAGCATGGCATACGTGTTGCTGCCTACCCTCACCACCTGGGGGTGGCCCGTCAGGAAGTCCAGGATCCAGTTGCAGAGGGAGGTGTTTAGTCCCAGGATCCTTAGCTTAGTGATGAGCTTTGAGGGTACTATGGTGTTGAACGCTGAGCTGTAGTCAATGAATAGCATTCTCACATAAGTGTTCCTTTTGTCCAGGTGGGAAGTGCAGTGTATAGTGCAATAGAGATTGCATCATCTGTAGATCTGTTTGGGCGGTATGCAAATTGGAGTGGGTCTAGGGTTTTTGGGATAATGGTGTTGATGTGAGCCATGACCAGCCTTTCAAAGCACTTCATGGCTACGGATGTGAGTGCCACGGGTCTGGAGTCATTTAGGAAGGTTGCTTTTGTGTTCTTGGGCACAGGGACTATGGTGTTCTGCTTGAAACATGTTGGTATTACAGACTCAATCAGGGACATGTTGAAAATGTCAGTGAAGACACCTGCCAGTTTGTCAGCATATGCCCGGAGCACACGTCCTTGTAATCCGTCTGGCCCCGCAGCCTTGTGTATGTTGACCTGTTTAAAGGTCTTACTCACGTTGGCTACGTAGAGCGTGATCACACAGTCGTCCGGAACAGCTGATGCTCTCATGCATGCCTCAGTGTTGCTTGCCTCGAAGCGAGCATAGAAGTGATTTTGCTCGTCTGGTAGGCTCGTGTCACTGGGCAGCTCGCGGCTGTGCTTCCCTTTGTAGTCTGTAATAGTTTGCTAGCACTGCCACATAAGACGAGCGTCAGAGCCGGTGTAGTATGATTCAATCTTAGCCCTGTATTGATGCTTTGCCTGTTTGATGGTTCGTCGCAGGGCATAGCAGGATTTCTTGTAAGCTTCCGGGTTACAGTCCCGCACCATTAAAGCTGAAGCTCTGCCCTTTAGCTCAGTGCGAATGTTGCCTGTAATTCATGGCTTCTGGTTGGTGTATGTACGTACGGTCACTGTGGGGACGACGTCTTGGATGCCCTTATTGATGAAGCCAATGACTGATGTGGTGTACTCCTCAATGCCATCGGAAGAATCCCGGATCATGTTCCAGTGTGTGTTAGCTAAACAGTCCTGTAGTTTAGCATCTGCTTTATCTGATCACTTTTTAATAGGCCGAGTCACTGGTGCTTCCTGGTTTAATTTTTACTTGTAAGCAGGAATCAGGAGGATAGGGTTGTGGTCGGATTTACCAAATGGAGGGCGAGGGAGAGCTTTGTACGCGTCTTTGTGTGTGGAGTACAGGTGATCTAGAATTTTTTTCCCTCTGGTTGCACATTTAACATGTTGATAGAAGTTTGGTAGAACTGATTTAAGTTTCCCTGCATTAAAGTCTCCGGCTACTAGGAGCGCCGCCTCTGGGTGAGTGGTTTCCTGTTTGCTTATTTCCTTATACAGCTGACTGAGTGCGGTCTTAGTGCCAGCATCTGTCTGTGGTGGTAAATAAACAGCCACGAAAAGTATAGCTGAAAACTCTCTTGGCAAGTAGTGTGGCCTGCAATTTATCACAATATACTCTACTTCAGGCGAGCAAAATGTAGGGACTTCCTCAGATTTCGTGCACCAGCTGTTGTATACAAATATGCACAGACCGGCCCCCCCCCCCCCTCGTCTTACCGGAGTGTGCTACTCTATCTTGCCGGTGCAGCGTATATCCCGCTAGCTGAATATCCATGTCGTCATTCAGCCACGATTCCGTGAAACATAGGATTTTACAGTTTTTGATGTCCCGTTGGTACGATATTTGTGATCATACCTCGTCTAATTTATTGTCCAATGATTGCGACTAATATTTACGGTAATGGCAGCTTTCCCACTCGCCTTCTGCGGGTCCTCACGAGGCATCCCGCTCTGTGTCCTCTATACCTGCGTTTCTTCCTCTTGCAAATAACGGGGATGTTGGCCCTGTCGGGTGTTTGGAGAATGTCCTCTTGCTTGTTGAAGAAAAATTATTTGTCTAATCCGTGGTGAGTGATCGCTGTCCTGATATCCAGAAGCTCTTTTTTGTCGTAAGATAGTTGCAGAAACATTATGTACAAGATAAGTTACAAATAACGCGAAAACCCCCCACAAAGTAGCACAATTTGGTTGTGCGCCCGTAAAACTGCTGCCATTTCTTCCGGCGCCATTTTAATAATGGGGTGGCGGACAGGTTGGTGTTAAACACCAGATCAGAAAAAAATAAATACTCCAATACTAAATCAAATCAAAGTTTATTTGTCACGTGCGCTGAATACAACAGGTGTAGACCTTACAGTGAAATGCTTACTTATAGGCTCTAACCAATAGTGCAAAAATGGCTGTTAAGTGAACTTTCCAAAACAACTCCAAAACACCTGCCACTGTCACTTTAGGCCCAGGCTGTGTGGTGTGAGGGTTGATGGTGGGACTTAGGGCAGACGCACTCCACGGAAACGTAGGCTGGGCTGTTGCCCCCATAGATACCCTTTTCTTGTGGGCTCTCCCTCTTCCTCCTCATTTCCCTCTGCCTCCTCCTCCTCCTCTCCCTCTCCTAATTCCTCTTCCTCTCCATGCTCCTCTTCCTCCACTCCCCTCTCCCTCCACAACTATCCCTCCAATCATCTCCAACTCCTACCCCTTGTCTTATAGCAAACAATGTAAAAAAAAGTATAATTTCGTATTCGAAAAATACTGTATCAACAGGCTCTGCATTTCAGGAATCACAGTAGCAAGTACCTCTGGTGCACTGTTAAATGATTTAGCCATTTAAACAATTTGTTTTTGTAATGCCCTCAATGGCTTCCAAATGTTTCAAATGTTAGCTTGTTGGAGGTGTTGGACTTGACAACAGTTGCTATCCATTGGAGCGCTGCAATTGGTTGCTCAAAATTCTGGGGAGGGGCTTAGTGAAGGGTCAGTTGTAGTCAGGAAGATAATTTTTCTCTCCCTCTCACCTCGTCTCTCTCTCCCTCCCTCTTCCTCAACCACACACACACACACACACACACACACACACACACACACACACACACACACACACACACACACACAGTATCATCATGATCTATACAGCACTTTCAATCGATCAATCAAAATTATTTTATGAACCCCTTAGTGGCCAGATTGGGTTAGGGTTAGTTCATGGTGTGCATATGTATATCAGACTGATGTATATTCAGACAGCACAAAAAAAGACGTTCATGAATTTGTTCATAGATGGGTCAGATTATAACCATAAGGGGCGCAGCGGTCTAAGGCACTGCATCTCAGTGCTTGAGGTGTCACTACAGACACCCTGGTTTGAATCCAGGCTGTATCGCAACCGGACGTGATTGGGAGTCCCATAGGACGGCGCACAATTGGCCCAGCGTCGTCCGGGTTTGGCCCGTGTAGGCCGGGATTGTAAATAATAATTTGTTCTGAACTGACTTGCCTAGTTAAATAAAGGTAATAAAAAAAAACACTTCAAGATAACTTTTCATCGATGGTAAGAAGTCAAAGTATGTGGCACAAATGTTTACAGATTCAACACATCATCAACTGTTGTTAATGTATTTAGGATGTTGAAAGTAAAAGATTTACTTCAGCCAAACAAATTTAGAATATTTCTTAATGTATTTCGATGGGCGTATTTAGCTGGTTGTTTTTGTAGGGAGGGAGTGAGATGATCAAGTGACAGCGTCGCGAGCGAAGCACAATGTTGCTCCTAGATGTTTCCACTCACAATAACAGCACTTACAGTTGACCGGGACAGCTCTAGCAGGGCAGAAATTTGGCAAACTGATCCTATGACGGTGCTTCAGTAAGGCCATTCTACTGCCAATGTTTGTCTATGGAGATAGCATGGCTGTGTGCTCAATTTTATACACCTGTCAGCAACTGGTTTGGCTGTAGTAGCCAAATCCACAAATTTTAACGGATGTCCACATATTTTTGTGTATATATAGTGTATCTTTCATCTGGATTCACCTGGTTAATCTATGTTATGGAGCAGGTGTCCTTAATGTTTTGTACACTCTGCTGTTTACTTATTTCACTCACCTTGACATCATCATCGCTTTCAAAAATGCAAGGACGTGTCCAAATCCGTATCACCAACCAACGTAGATACAGCCTCTTCCACAGTGAAAAGTCGTGGCCACTTCGGTGCCGTCATTTTGAGAAATACGACGACAGGTTGTTAGCAAGTAAATTTTGTGATATTGACACAGATATTATTGTTAGAAAAACAAGGTGGTTCGCGGCCGCTATAGTAATTTAAAGATAGGCCGTCAACAGCCGCTATATGGTTTCTAAAGGGTTAAGCAATATAAGGTGTCCAAGTGTATTTCGCTCTCTGTTGTCATTTTTTTATGTATGTGCTTTAATTTCCTGTCTTTATAGAATGTATTTTTAGCACATTTTCATCACTGCACGTCTTCAGCGCGTGAGCAGTAGTTAGCCATTTCTCAAGCGCTTGGTTCACCAAATTATTAACCACCAATGCCCCACCATCATATTTTGGTCATAGCCAAACACAGTTTTTATTTTTATTTTATTCATTCGATATTTAACAGGTGAGTTGACTGAGAATACGTTCTCATTTACAGCAAAGACCTGGGGAAAGTTACAAAACATAGTAAAAATACATAGTTAATAAACACAAATGTGACTCGTTTCAGGAAACTGGGTATATGTCTCGCGTCACTACTTCACAGGAGCAGCATTGGAACGTAAACATTTCATTTTTTATCAAAATCCGTTTTTGGGCAGAAATGCCTTCTGGAACATGTGAACTTTCATTTGCCTTAATAACAAACTTGTGTTCCATCCATAAATACGAATACAATTGTTAAATTACAAGCTTCGTTAGCTTAGCTGTTGAGAAAGTCAGGAACCTTTCCCGCTAGAAAATGGATGGGCTGGACATGCCGGGAGATGAGTTTGAAATGGTCTGCCGTGTACCATGCTTCTGTCTATAACATGAGCTTTTGAGTGTGTTGACAGTCCTTTCTACAGCGCCATTTTGGAAAGATTTAACGTTAGCCATCGAGAACGACAAAAATGTTGCTACTTTTCTCAACAACATTGATGCCCTGAATTTAGCAGGCGCTATCGACAGATCAGTAGGAAAAAGTGACTGGCTACTTTCTGCACATGCCACGGTCAGTGTGAACCAGAGTGACTTGACACAATGCTGGCCAAACAAGATGTAGCTACAAACAAAACAGTTAAATAGTTAAATAGTTCCAGTCTGCCGTAAAGCGTTCATACAAAAACGAATACATTCTAAAAGCTTTAACAAGAGCAAGGTATTGCGTTTCATTTGAAAACAGCATAACAGTTTGTAAAAGCAGAATATTTCAGGTCATCCCACCTCCCTAACCTTTGAACGGGTAAGAGTCTAGCTACAATTTCCAGATATAAGTTTCAAATTTTGTCAAAGTCATTTTTATTGCAAGTTAAAGTGTACTGTTAGTTAGCTAGTTACATGTATGATCTGTGTAGTAATATGATTTGAATCAGAAATCCGTTTGCAATGCTAGTTATAGCCTAATGTTAGCTAGCTAACATTGAACCTAGTTTGTTAGATTTAGCTACCTGCCGATTCATACTATACAGCTATGCCAATGTTTGTGTTGGCAGTAGTATGAGTTGGAATTACGCCGGTTAATTGTTCATCTAGCTAGCTGGGTAGCTAGCTACATGTCTAAACCAAAGACTCCACTTCGCATTGATTATTACATGACCCATCAAATTAGCCGGGTGTTTCTGGGGGTGATTACGGCCTCTATTTTATTTCATGAAGATATCTAGACAATAGTGACCCATCCACTTACCTAGATTTGGCTTGGGGGTGGTTATAGCATTTCCTTCACATGATCCATCAATTTAGACAAGTGTGTCTGGGTAAACATATTTGTACAATATTTTTATCTGGACACTTTCTGTTTTTGATAGTGCTACTATGCAAGTAACCGTTTACACCTTCTGTATCCTGTGCACGTGACAACTAAACAAACATAGATTGTATTTGATATAGGGTGTGTTAACCACATGGCCTCACATGTGAATCCTAAAAGAGATGGGTGGGGCTAAGGCTTAAGAGGGTGTGAACGATGCTGAATGGGTGTAGACAAAGGAGAGCTCTCCACTAGGTACCAAAACATTCATGTGCCATTTTCTCAAAAGTGGGGTTACAAGTTTATCAACTGTCAAAGCAGAATTACTTTCCCATTGTTCCTCAACTGCAGTGTATGATATACCATTTTCTAGCTCTGAGTCTCTACTTTTATCCAATGTAAAAAACACAATTTCAAATTTTGCTACATAAGACCGAATCGAGGCAGTAGGTCACAAATAAACAACAACATTAGACCAGGCATAGAATCATAAGAAACAAAGACATTCTTCCTTAAAATGGTCCTCACCAATTCATCAATAGTTTTGCAAACTCTGTAGATCATTACACAAGAAAGGTGCAAAATAGCTAAAGGCAGATTTACCTAACTCTGTCGAGATCGAAGGGATCTCCAGAGTGGGCCATCCCTGAGACCGTGTCTCACAGCTTGTATTTCTGTAGGTTAACAAAGAAGTGAGATACGGTGGTGGATTATGCAAGAGTGCTTTATAAACAAATAGTGTGCAATGCATCGATCTTCAAGACTTCAAATAGGGCCAGCCTACTTTCTGATAACTCCCAAGTAGAACCTATACACTGCATTTAAACTATTGTGATTTTTTTCACTATCCCTTCAATGGTGGCTAATATCTCTACCGAATCTTCCATGGTGAAATATGACCTGTCAATTCTCTCTCTTTTCTCTTTCTCTCTCTCGGCCCAGTGAAGCCTATATTACTACCACTGTGAGTGGGAAGAACCTCTCTCCCCAGGCTCTCCTGGGACTCCTGCTTGACTGGCCTCTCAAATGATACAAGCCAGGGTTTTAGTTGGGAGTTAATATCCTGCAAAATTGTCCTGCGCTGGCCCCAGTAGAATGGGGATGATTAAACGACACGAGCATATCAAAAACATTTTTCTCTGACTAGTGGGTGTTAAGTGTCGCACCGGTGCAGTCCTTCTCCTCCCAAGGTTGCTATTAAACAGAGAATAGGGATTCATAAGGTGGGGGGGTGGGTGTTATTGAGCTACGGTGCGTGTCGGTGCGTGCATGCGTCCGCTGCTGTGTTCAGTGTTTCATAGGTTTAGTGAAGAAGATGATCTTCAGTGCTTCATCCATTTGATCCTTTTTTCATTCAAAAGATAAAACGTCATGTTTCTCCATATGCTGGACAGGAGATGAAAGGTGGTGCAATAAAGCAAAACTTGCTTTTTGTGTCTAGCAATGCCTCACTCTTGGCCTTTGAAATGCCACAGTAGGACTGTGAGATGATTCCCGACACACTGATCTAATTGCTAGGATCAGACATCCATTGGGTACTGGCTGTTCCATTAGGAAATCATTTTGGGACTGAAGACAGTGCATCATCAACCTTGAGTTTTGTTACAATCAGTTCATGTACAAAATCAATGTGGTCAATAACACAGCGAAGACTGGTCACCAGCAAAACCACAGCGAAGACTGGTCACCAGCAAAACCACAGCGAAGACTGGTCACCAGCAAAACCACAGCGAAGACTGGTCACCAGCAAAACCACAGCGAAGACTGGTCACCAGCAAAACCACAGCGAAGACTGGTCACCAGCAAAACCACAGCGAAGACTGGTCACCAGCAAAAACAGCACTAGTCACGAGCAAAAACCGCACTAGTCACGAGCGTATGCTGGTGACCAGCATGACCAGCCTATGCAATGGTGACGTTCCATGTCATCTAATTTGCAGTCACGCTGCACAGATTTCACGATGCCAGGATAGGCGTTTCATGTGTTAGAAACCACATTCATGTGGTATACCGATCTTCAGAGATGCGTGGAGCGATGAAGATGATCTGGAACGCCACCAATAAGAATGTCAGACAAAGAGGGAAATAAAATCAGGTCTACAGTACCCTTTTCACCATCAGACTGAATAGAAGGACAGGCTGGGATAGCCCATAGCAGAGCGTAGATCATCTGGCTGTAAAGAGTTTGAGAATGTTTTTACATCAATGGATGGAACCTCTTGAGTCAAGATTGAGAACAAGTTGCTCTGGTCTATGTTTTTCTATGGCTGTTAGAGGCCACTATCAGGGTCAGGTCTGCTGACAGCCACTTGGCACTGTTGTCTCAGCAGGAAGCAACAGTAAGAGAAACAGAGAATGGGGAGGGCGGGGAGGGGTAGGAGGAGAGTAGAGAGGATGCAGTAGTAGAAGATTCGGAGTCACCCCCAGGCCATTGGGTTCCCAGGGCAAGCACAGGCCTGGGACGGACGGACGGACGGACGGACGGACGGACGGACGAACACACACACACACACACACACACACACACACACACACACACGGAAAGTATTCAGACCTCTTCACTTTTTCCTAATTTTGTTACGTTACAGCCTTATTCTAAAATGGATTAAATAAAAAATTATCATCAATCTACACACAATACCCCATAATGACAAAGCAAAAATATATATATTTTTTAGCAAATGTTACATACGTATTTTAGAACCTTTGCAATGAGACTCAAAATTGAGAAATTGAGCTCAGGTGCATCCTGTTTTCATTGATCATCCTTGAGATGTTACTACAACTTGATTGGAGCCAACCTGTCGTAAATTCAATTGATTGGACATGATTTGGAAAGACACACATCAATCTATATAAGGTCCCACAGTTGACAATGCATCTCAGAGAAAAAACCAAACCATGACTTCGAAGGAATTGTCCGTAGAGCTCCTAGACAGGATTGTGTCGAGGCACAGATTTGGGTAAGGGTACCCCAAAAATTCTGCAGCATTGAAGGTCCACAAGAACACAGTGACCTCCATCATTCTTAAATGGATGAAGTTTGGATCCACCAAGACTCTTCCTATAGCTGGCCGCCGGGCAAACTGAGCAATCAGGTGGAGAAGGGACTTGGTCAGGGAGGTGACCAAGAACCCGATGGTCACTCTGACAGAGCTCCTGAGTTCCTCTGTGGAGATGGAAGAACCTTCCAGAAGGACAACCATCTCATCAGGCCTTTATTGTAGAGTGGCCAGACAGAAGCCACTCCTCAGTAAAAGGCACAATGACCGCTCGTTGGAGTTTGCCAAAAGGCACGTAAAGGACTCTAAGACCATGAGAAACAAGATTCTCTGGTCTGATGAAACCAAGATTGAACTCTTTGGCCTAAATGCCAAGTGTCACATCTGGAGGAAACCTGGCACCATCCCTACAGTGAAGCATGGTAGTGGCGCAGCATCATGCTGTGGGGATGTTTTTCAAGGACTGGGAGACTATTCAGGATCAAAGGAAAGATGAACGGAGCAAAGTACACAGAGATCCTTGATGAAAACCTGCTCCAGTGCGCTCGGGACCACGGACTGGGGCGAAGGTTCACCTTTCAATATGGTAAGGACCCTAAGCACACAGCCAAGACGATGTAGAAGTGGCTTCGGGACAAGTCTCTGAATGTCCTTGAGCGACCCAGAGCCCAGACTTGAACCTGATCGAACATTCTGGAGAGACCTGAAAATACCTGTACAGCAACGCTCCCCATCCAACCTGTCAGAGTTTGAGAGGATCTGCAGAGAAGAATGAAAGAAACTCCCCAAATACAGGTGTGCCAAGCTTGTAGCGTCATGCACAAGAACACTTGAGGCTTTAATCGCTGCCAAAGGTGCTTCAACAAAGTACTGAGTAAAGGGTCTGAATACTTATGTAAATGTGATATTTTAAAAAATTATACAAATCTAAAAGTAACTTCTATTGCCATTGCCAAATATGTAAAAATAGACGACATAAAGCCAACAAACAAAAACTGTCATTCCATAACACATTGAGGAACTATTGTCATTCTCAATGTATTTTAAAAACAGACTTTGTTTATATGCTGTTTGAGGTGAAGATGTTTGTTTTTAGAAGCTCCACAGCTCATTAGTGGTGGTGAGTTAAAACAATCAGAAATACTATCTAACATCCCCAGTTGGGCACATTTATAGGCCTACATTTGCATTTGTGACTGACCAGCTCGATTCGGTCTTATGTAGCATCATTTAAATGGTGTTTTTTACATTGGATAAAAGTTGAGATCTCAGAGTTAGTATATCATACACTCCAGTTGAGGAACAATGGGAAAGTAATTCTGCTTTAATAGTTGATAAACTTGTAACCCCACATTTGAGAAAATGGCCCTTTGAATGTTTTGGTACCTACTAGAGAGCTCTTCTACACCCATTCAGCATCGTTCACACCCTCTTAAGCCTTAGCACCACCCATCTCTTTAACATTCACATGTGAGGCCATGTGCTAAACAGAGTGAGTACGGTAGTGTACTAAACAACCAAAGATTTATAGACTAAAGGCTGGTTTATACTACGTCTATCGACATGTCTGTAGACAGTTGTCTCAGTGACATCATGAACATTCTATTGTGGTACGACATCTTGTCGTTGTTAGGAAAAAGTATGAACACAAAAATGACAGGCTGCATGGCATCAGCAGTCTGGTGGTCCAACATAGCATAACTGGTGTATATATTATTATTATTATTATTATATAATTTTTTTTAAGTGTTTATTATTTCAATTCATACGATACATTTATAGATATATTTTAAAATCCCACCCACCCCCCACTGGCAATCTGATAGCATGTAAAATAAATCATAAGAATATTTTTTTAAATAATATTACATAGTAAATCTACTGAAAAATACATAATCTAGTCTCAGAAATAGTGACAAATTATTGATACACATTCATAGATGTAAAGGCCCATTGGTTTAGAGTTCAGAAATGTCCGCTCCTGCTTTTTTCCATGTGTCCAGAGTGCACACCTTGGCCCTGTGGATCCTGGCCATGGAGAGCTCCATAACTACAATTTTCTTAAATGTGAGCAGCCATTGGGATTGTACAGAGCATTATACAGAGAGGACATGGTTGACTTTCCCCCAGAATTCAACCACCCCTGGACATTTCCACAGTGCATGCTGAAAAGTACTAAGGTCCCCTGTGGTGCAGAACTCACATAATGGCGATGGACTAATACCCATGTCATGTCTTTTTTTAGGTGTGAGATAAGTTCTATGGCAAATGTTTTAATGAATTAATTGGTGATTGGGGTTTCTAGATAATCCAAATATATTTTTTCCTTACGTTCTCCCAATTGATTTGTCTGTCAGCAAGTGTAAAATCCTTTTCCCATACAGTGGATAGAGTTAATGGTTTTTGTGCTGCTAGAATTAATTGACTATAGATATAAGAAACAACTCCTTTTGAGGGTTGTCTGTCCGTTAGAAGTTTGACCAATGGGTGTACTGCTAGTTCTGCTCCCCAGAGGACCCCATATAGGCGGAGTTGAAGGTTAAGACAATGATGAACCTGAGACATTAAAACACTGGCCGATTTCCTGGAAACTGAGTAGTCCATTCACATTGAATATGTCTTTGAAAGTATAAATACCCTTCTTACACGCTAAGAATTCTTTATTACGCCATATTGGAGAGTATGAATGCCATTTAAGATTAGATCTCATAGGCTTCTCCACACATTTACTGAGTGTGCTATAATGGGTCCAAACAATAAGGCACATTTTTTAGGAGTCAATACAGAAAATTATAAATCTTGTAATCTAATTGGTGAAACGATTGACTCTTTTATAGCACGTCAAGGAACAGAACACTGGGTTTAACCATGTCTTCGGGAAATTCATTTGGAATGATAGGTGATAGCATTTTAAATTTGGAACTGCAAGTCCACCTGATGCTTTTGTTCTCTGTAGTGTTGCATATTTAATATGTGGTCTCTTTCTCCCCCAAATGAACCTCTTTATGACAGCGTCAACTTTAGACCAATAGTCAATAGGAGGAGGCAGTGGTGACATGGAAGTCATAACATTGATATGAGGGAGGACATTCACTTTAATAATTGAGATTCTATCATGCAAAGAAGGGGCCATAGCGGACCATCTTTTTATGTATTTTTGGATCTTTTGAAAGGATTCTAAGTAGTTCTTCCTGCAAGTAGTGTGGAAAGAAGGGGATATGGTAATGCCTGAGTAGGTGATTTGTTTCTTCACTGAGATCATGAGTGGTAGTTGCACGCTTCCCATAGCTGAGTTAAGAGGTAGTAGAGCTGATTTAGACCAGTTGATCTTGTAACCAGATCATTAGCTGAATGCTGTGAAAATAGACATTATTGGCTGGAGGGATTTCTGAGCGTTTACGACGTAGAGCAGTATGTCATCTGCATACAGAGAAATTGCTTGTTCAGTTTGTTTGATTTTGATATGTGAGGAAGCCGAATTTTGACGTATGCTTTGTGCCAGCGGTTCAAGAGAGAGCAAATAGCATAGGGGACAACCGTGTTTACATCCTCGTTGTATGGTAAATGGATTAGAATGGGTAGTGCCAGTAGGTATATCAGAAGAAGGATTCACATACATGATGTGGATCATATGTATAAATCTAGCCCTAAAATCAAAATGTTCAAGAACAAGACATAAATATTCCCACTCTAAGCAGTCAAAGGCTTTCTCTGTATCTAATGATAACATGGGGTTTCCAGATTGGAAGCCTCAGCAACCACATGAAACAAGCGACCCTTATAATACACCCTGTTTGATCAGGATGTATGAGCTTGTTAATAACTTTCTCTAGGCGCATGGCTAGAACTTTGGCATACATCTTCATTTCTGTTCCGATTAAACTGATTGGCCGAAAATTTGCAAAATTTGTAAGGTATTTTCCTTGATTAGGGATTTAATAGCTGTATTGATGTCTATGTGGAATTGTCCTTTTTCGATAGCAATGTTTAGCGAGTCAAGAATAACTTGTCCTAGCTCATCCCAAAAATTGAGAATGAGTTCAGGAGGTATTCCATCAATACCAGGCGCTTTATCTTTCTTCAAATTAAAAATAGCAGCTTTCAGTTCAGATAAAGTGAAAGGTTCCTCTAATAAAACTGTTTCTTCTTGAGAGAGTTTGGGCAACTTCCGACAAGCAGAAGTATCAAAGCTATGTGAGGAACTGTATAAATCGGAATAATATGCTCTAAAAGCTGCAGGATCAGATATCAGTCCCTTAGTAGGGGATCTGATCAGCTGTATTGTTTTGAAGTCTATGGACATTACCCTCTAAAAGATGTGTCTCTTGCAGTAGAGCAATGCCATCTTTATTCCTATGTAATAAGTCAAGACATTTAATTAGCTTATTTGGCTCATTAGAACCCCTCAGATTACAGGAAATGATCACTGAATTAGCCATGATCCATCTGTGGTGAATACCAGTTTGATGGATAAAGGGGAGAAATGTAACTTATGATAGCTAAAAAATTACTATTCAGTTACCAATTAAATAATTGTAAACCAGATGTTCCAGAAAAAAACAGTAAGCATATCCATTGTTGGATAAAATTATATATAAAATTACCTTCAAATTGCCATTCCACCCCAATAACCCTGCAAAATGTATCAAAACAATTGAGACAAATTATCCCTCCCCTCCCTGACAGGTTAGGACACAACGGTCCTTCCTCTCCACTCAATGTTAGAACCCTAACTAAACCCTTCCAATACCGCTGAATATCTCACTTCATTTCCTAAATATCTTGCATTAACTGACACAATGGAGAAATGAGAACGGCAAGAAATGCTCAATTGACTGAATGATTAAACCTTGACGACAAACATGGAGAACTAACTTGCTAAATAATTCAATGGTCATAGTGATAGTTGACTTCTTTAGCTATGCAGTTGTTGTCATAGCAGCATGAGACAAGCTAGCTAGCCAGCTAACACTACTGAAGAGATAATCAGTTAGCTAGTTAACTTGCTGGTGTTCCGTTGTCGAAGTTCATAATGATCTCAAGTATTTTGATCATATGTTCCTCAAAACTCCTTCACTTATTCCATAGGTTCCCTGGTGCTTGCATGTTCCCATTGTTGAGTTTTCCTCCTCACATCAGGACCAGTGGAGTGGTGCTCACTGCGGTGCTAGTGGTTGTCCTCTTCTAGTGATGCCACAAACTCTTCTGCGTCTTGTGAATGACAGGCGCTCTCCCCTGTGTGTGGCCCGGAGCGTTGCTGGATAGACGAGGAATGACTGGATGCCCCTCCGTCTGAGTTTGTTCCGGACCTCGTTGAAGACTATGGTGTTGGGAGGTGTGCATGCTGTAGTCAGGGAAAAACCACAGTACCTCACCGGCATGGTGAATGAGCTCTGCTGCTCTGGGTCCTTGTAGAATGGCTTGGCGGTTGTTGTACCGCCTCGGTCTGTCTGAAGCATTACTGGTCCCAGGTCTTGAGTAGATGCGATGGGCTCTTTCTATCTCAACCTTGTGAGATATGGATGGGATCCATTTAGGGATCATTCTCTGTAGGAATTCGATTTGATCATCAGTCTCATCTCATCTTCTTTTAAATAAATTAATCTTACTTTTGAGCGACGTGAATGGTACTCCATGTCAGCCATCTTGAGCTGTATCTTCTCCAGTTGTGAAGAACAGTCATTGATTTTCGTTTGCTTTCCTTATTTTCACCTTGCAGATTGTCCACTTTAGAAGACAGATTCTTCTTTCAACGCCAATTGTAAGAGCTTCAACAGCCGCTAATGTCTCTTGAGATGTTTTCTTTAAGACATGTAGGTAAGTCACTGTGGAACATTTCAGGAACTTTGAAAGTTTCTACAAGTGCAGTCGTAAAAACCATCAAGAGCTTTGATGAAACTGGCTCACATGAGGACCGCCACAGGAAAGGAAGACCTCTGCTGCAGAGGATCATTTCATTAGAGTTAACTGCACCTCAGATTGCAGCCCAAATAAATGCTTCACAGTGTTCAAGTAACAGACACATCTCAACATCGACTGTTCATAGGAGACTGCGTGGATCAGGCCTTCATGGTCGAATTGCTTGAAAGAAGCCACTACTAAAGGACACCAATAATAAGAAGAGACTTGCCGGTGCCAAGAAACACGACAATGGACATTAGACCGGTGGAAATCTGTCTTTTGGTCTGATGAGTTTTTGGTTCCAACAGCCATGTCTTTTTGAGAGTAGGTGAACGGATGATCTCTGCATGTGTGGTTCCCACCGTGAAGCATGGAGGAGGATGTGTGATGGTTTGGGGGTGCTTTGCTGGTGACACTGTCTGTGATTTATTTACAGTTTAAGGCACACTTAACCAGCATGGCTACCACATCATTCTGCAGCGATACACCATCCTGTCTGGTTTGCGCTTCGTGGGACTATAATTTGTTTTTCAACAGGACATTGACCCAACACACCTCCAGGCTGTGTAAGGACTATTGGACCAAGAAGGAGAGTGATGGAGTGCTGCATCTGATGACCTGGCCTCCACAATCAACCCAATTGAGATGGTTTGGGATGAGTTGGATCGCAGAGTGAAGGAAAAGCAGCCAACAAGTGCTCAGCATATGTGGGAACTCCTTCAAGACTTTTGTAAAAGCATTCCACATGAAGCTGGTTGAGAGAATGCCAAGAGTGTGCAAAGCTGTCATCAAGGAAAAGGGTGGCGAGAATCTCAAGTATAACATTTATTTTGATTTCTTTAACACTTTTTTAGTTACTGCATGATTCCATATGTGTTATTTCAGTGTTTTGATGTTTTCACTATAATTCTACAATGTAGAAAAGAGTAAAAATAAAGAAAAACCCATGGTTGAGTAGTTGTGTCCAAACTTTTGACTAGTACTGTATATATTTGCGACTGCTCTACCAGAAAAATCTTGGTCGACCAACAGCCTATCGACCAAACAATCGACCAGTTGACTAAATGGGGTCAGCCCTAATATACACACACACACACACTAGGCTTCGGCGATATACTCTTTATACCGTATACCGGGGTATTCCGAAATACAGACGTTAAGATTTTCAATACCGCAAAAAAATTATATGCGGGGGTGTGTGCTGCCGCTGTAGTTAAGTATAACTATAAAACATTTTAAAATGTATCACATTATATCCAGCTCAGGGCTCCAGCTATGTTTTTGGTTTGCTAACTTGCTAGCTAAGTGTCTAAATGTCAAGATAATGCTTATTGGTTACAGCAGAGATCAAGATCCCGGTATGACAGTATGAAAATCGGGATATTGCCCAACCCTAACACAAGTGCTGTGCGATTAACTAACATTTTGCTTGTTTTTCAGTTTTTAAACAACTATTTGACCGACATCGGTTCAATTATTTCTTCTGTTTCTCTAGAGATAAATCAGATCAAGCCCGAACTGTGCGATGTAGTAGGGAGTTTTCAAACAGGACAATATTTTACATCCTGTTGTTTAACGCAGAAAACATGGTAATTAACTACAATGACCATAATCCATTGCGTGCCTACTTGTCCGGACTGTGTTTCTTTTACACCTGCTATGTAAAAGAGACAGAAGAATGCACAATCAAGACGGATAGAGTAGAGAGCAATTGCTTCACGAGGTATCTCTTCCTGAAATTCATATTTCCTGCTGTAGCAAACTGGCTCAAATTAAGATGTAGCAGACTTGGGTTCAAATACTATAACGAATGCGCCGGAGGGGATGGCTGCTGTTTTACGGGCACCTAACCAACTGTGCTATTTGTTCGTTTTTTTCACATTGGTTTTAACTTGTTTTTGTAACTTATTTTGTACATAATGTTGCTGCTACAGTCTCTTATGACCAAAAATAGCTTCTGGACATCAGAACAGCGATTTCTCACCTCAAACTGGACAAAGATTTTTTCTTTAACGAGTCCAACCCGAAGGATATAGTGCAAGGCCTTTAAACAGGTCAACATTCACAAAGCCGTGGGGCCAGACGGATTACTAGGATGTGTTCTCAAAGCATGCGTGTACTCAAAGTGGACCAACTGGCAAGTGTCTTCCCTGATATTTTCAACCTCTCCCTGACCTAGTCTGTAATATCTACAGTACATGTTTCAAGCAGACCACCATAGTCGGTAGCCATGATGAGCTTTGAAAGTCTGGTCATGGCTCACCTCAACAGCATCTTCCCGGATACCCTAGACACACTTCAATTCGCATACCGCCCCAACAGATCCACAGATGACACAATCTCAGTCACACTCCACACTGCCCTTTCCCACTTGGATAAAAGGAACACCTATGTGAGAATGCTGTTCACTGACTACAGCTCAGCGTTCAACACCATACTTCCCACAAAGCTCATCACTAAGCTAAGGACCCTGGGACTAAACACCTCCCTCTGCAACTGATTCATCCAGGACTTCCTGACGGGGAGACCTCAGGTGGTAAGGGTAAGCAACAATACTTCTGCCACACTGATCCTAAACACTGGGGCTCCTCAGGTTTGCATGCTTAGTGCCCTCCTGTACTCCCTGTTGTTAAAGGAATTTTATTCCTATATGTTCATCAATTAATTCAATTAAAACACTCTGCCCATTCATAAGAATTTGTAAGATACTTATTTGCATAAAATGGACTGAAACCAGGCTCAAAATCAATCAATCAATAGCATTTATTCTCGAGAGTACTGACCATAGTACAATTTACATCAGGTTATATAATAATAATGACGTCATAGGTTTTAAAATGTCCTTCCTCCTCTCGGATACAATGGTAATACATTTCAAAAGCCTTCTCACATTGTCTGCCACATGTTAAACAATCTACGACCAGCCCAAGGTCTCTCCCCTCCCTGGGTAGAGACAGAATGTCAATTCCAGCCTGTCTGATGATAACTCCATCCGTTTCTAACAAGGAACAGACATTCCTTGTTCTAATTCTTGATTAAAATTACACACATTATATTCAGCATTATGATTATAATAAGATTCATACATCCATACAGTAACATAGTAGTATTCTGTTTAGTTATAATTCTAAGTGAAATGTATACATAATTTAGTCATTATTCATAAAAATCCCATAACACGATTGCGTGGCCAAACACGACTACAACACCTTATTAAGTTTGCTGACGACACAACAGTGGTAGGCCTGATTACCGACAACAACGAGAGCCTATAGGGAGGAGGTCAGAGACTGCCAGGACATCAACCTCTCCCTCAATGTGAGCAGGACAATGGAGTTGATCGTGGACTACAGGTAAAGACGGGCCGAACACGCCCCCAATAACATTGACATCGGGTCTAGTGTTTCAAATTCCTTGGTGTCCACATCACCAGCGAACTATCATGGTCCAAACACACCGAGACAGTCGTGAAGAGGGCACGACAACACCTTTTCCACCTCAGGAGACTAAACAGATTTGGCATGTGTCCCCAGATCCTCAAGAAGTTTTACAGCTGCACCATTGAGAGTATCCTGACCGTTTGCCTCACGGCATGGTATGAAAACTGCTCGGCATCTGACCGTAAGGAAATACAGAGGATCGTGCGTACGGCCCAGTACATCACTGGGGTCAAGCTTCCTGCCATCCAGGACCTATATATAATATGCGGTGTTAGAGGAATGCCCAAAAAATTGTCAAAGCCTCCAGTCATAGACTGTTCTCTCTGCTTCTTCACGGCAAGCGGTACTGGAGTCTAGGACCAATATGCTCCTTAACAGCATCTACCCCCAAGCCATAAGACTGCTGAACAATTAATCAAATGGCCACCCGTACTATTTACATTGACACCCCCCATTTTTATTTTTTACACTGCTTCTACTCGCTGTTTATTATCTATGCGTAGTTACTTTACCCCTACCTACATGAACAAATTACCTCGACTAACCTATACCCCCGCACATACCGGTACCCCCTGTATATAGCCTCGTTATTGTTATTTTGTGTTACTTTTTATTATTTTTTACTTTAGTTTATTTGGTTAAAATGTTCTGAACTCTTTCTAGAACTGCATTGATGGTGAAGGGCTTGTAAGTAAGCATTTCAAAGTAAGCATTTCAAGGTAATTTCAAGGTCTACTACATTTCAAATCATTTCAAATCCAGCTGGGCTGGATTGAGGTTAGTCCCAAAAGTACAAACTCTGCCCATCTGACGTTTCAGGAAAGCTAAAGCGAACTTTAAAATGATTTCAAATATTTCAAATAATGTTTGAACCCAGATCTGCTGAAGAGGGGAGAAAAATCATACATATTGGACAGCTAGGGTGGAGCATATCTTGTCGCTGCGATATGAACACTGCTATTCTATTGAAACAATTGTCAGAATGCATACTACATGTACATTCAACCATCAAGCTATTTTGTTCCTGAACTTGAGTGTCCTACTAATGGAATTAAATACACTACATGACCAAACGTATGTGAACACCGGCTCGTAGAACGTCTCATTACAAAATCATGGGCATTATATGGAGAACGCGTTTCCACTGCTCCAGAGTCCAATGGTGGCAAGCTTTACACCCCTCCAGCTGACGCTTGGCATTGCGCATGGTGATCTTAGGCTTGTGTGCAGCTGCTCGGCCATGGAAACTCATTTCATGAAGCTCCCAACAAACAGTTATTGTGCTGACGTTGCTTCCAGAGGCAGTTTGTAACTCGGTAGTGAGTATTGCAACCGAGGACAGGTGATTTTTACGCACTTCAGCACTCGGATGTCCTGTTCTATGAGCTTGTGGCTGAGCTTGTGGCCAAGCGGCTGAGCTTGTGGCCAACTGTGTTGCTCCTAGACGTTTCCACTCATAATAACAGCACTTACAGTGGACCGGGGCAGCTCTAGCAGGACAAAAATTTGACGAACTGACTGGAAGGTGGCATCCTATGACTGTGCCACGTTGAAAGTCACTGAGCTACGTTGAAAGTCACTGAGCTCTTCAGTAAGGCCAGTGTTTGTTTAGGGAGATTGCATGGCTGTGTGCTCGATTTTATACACCTGTCAGCAACGGGTGTGGCTGAAATAGCCAAATCCACTAATTTGAAAGGGTGTCCACATACTTCTGCATATATAGTTTATAACATTTTAAAGGTGCAATGCAGATGTTTCTATCTCAATATCAAATCATTTCTGGGTAACAATTAAGTACCTTAATGTGATTGTTTTCAATTAAAATGGTAAAAAATAAGAAAGAAAAAAATCCGGAGAAAATAGCAATTTCTCAAGCAAGAATTCTGCTAGGACTAGTGATGCACCGATATTACATTTTTGGCCGATACCGGTATCCAATATTTTCCTTGCCAAAAACCCCCCGATACCGATAACCAATATTGAAAATTTTAGCGGTCTTAAGCATTCTAGTACAGTTAAATAGTTTACACACACACATGGACGCAGCGGTCTAAGGCACTGCATCTCAGTGCAAGAGGTGTCACAACAGTCCCTGGTTCAGATCCAGGCTGTATCACATCCGACCGTGATTGGGAGTCCCATACGGCCCAGCGTCGTCCGGGTTTGGCCGGGGTAGGCCGTGATTGTAAACATAATTCTTAACTGACTTGCCTGGTCGCAGTTGCAAATGAGAACTAGTTCTCAACTAGCCTACCTGGTTAAATAAAGGTTAAATTAAAATAAAGGTTACACTCACACACACACCACACTGACTTAAAAGTAATTTTATTGTCATTTACGTATGTTCCCATTACCAGTAAAGCATAATCAAAACCTATTTCTTTCACTTACTTGCTGTGCTGATTCGTTGTTCATTTGTTCAGTCGTTTCTTTCTCAACCAGGATTTCTATGGAACGCAGTTTGGGCCTTTGCTATCGAACGGCGTTTGGTCTTTGCGTGTCAAAAAAGGTACTATTTAACACTATTTGACGTGTCAAGTTGACCAATCAGGACCTGAATTTGACTGCACATCACATAATAATTTAACACCTTCATACATTTTTTACGTAGTTATTACACATTGATTACACTATCACTCGTATTTCATGTCACAATGATTCATCGATACGTATGCTACATTGTTGGTAAAGTTGTCTCGCGCACCTACAGTGCTGCTCATTAAAAAAAAGCTAGCTAGCTCATGGATGCAAACAATGTTATGACATAATGACATAATCTGTTTCAGTAGCTATAGTTAGCAAGGTGTCATCATCTAAAATAACCCTAATTTATAAGACAGTTCTTATTTGATTAATGGTGGTTGGACCCATCTATGTGAAGCTAGCCCCAAAATAAGGATTAGCCACAGTAGTGGACTTTGCAGTTGGCCTTCAAAATAAAAGTATGGCATAATTCTACTATTTGTATTCATCTGCATCACTGTCAATTACATACTTTTGTTTTGAAGGAAAAATAGCGCACTTGGTAGTGTGTACCGGTGCTCGACTCGTCAACGAAAGCCAACACGGCAGAGAACAGTTGATTGTCAAGGGCAATGAATACCATTATCTTGGCTTGAATGGATTTCGCCTTTGAGTTGTCTCGCTGAAATTTTGTTACTCTTTCAAATGACTGCTCGACTTGTTGACTGCTCGATCCATACAGCAGACATTGTGGGCTAGTTTAGGAATGCTGTGTTGCACGTATTGCACCAAATTTTACATGGCGTCATTATGTCATGTACCTACGTTATATAGATATGCACGTTAGCTTTAACGGTTTTGCACATCCGCGTTAAACTAGACATCAGCCGATACCGATGTTGGCATTTTTAGCTAATATTGTCCGATTCCAATATGTTCACCGATATATCATGCGTCCCTAGCTGGGAGTGGTCTGCGTGGGGACGGGAAACCTTGTAGTTATTGGCAGAGAGGTTTGGAACTCTATCTCTTGTTGGTCTATTAACATTTTTAAACTACTTACACTAAAAGGACAATATCACAGTAAAATTCCAACCTCATAGTTTGGAAATGGATGTAAAACACAGGAAAATCTACTTTTGACTGCAATGGGCCTTTAATGTCCTACTTTACACTCTCTACCAAAGTTCAAGTTGAAGTTTTTTTAATACCCACATGGCAGTCCTAGGCAGTGAAATACATGAACATGGAAAAACATCAAAAAATAAACAATAACACACAATTTCCATGAGACGATTTCAAGGGACAGATAATCCCATCATGCTATTTCAAAGCCCTCAGGTTGGTTTCCTCATTCAACCTTTTCATTTGTGTTGTGATACTGCCGGCTTGCACTGCCAGTCACTGCCAGTCATATCGGCCTATTGATGTCAAATGAATCAACACATTCATATCAACTCACTGGATAATACTTATGTATTGTATTCATAAGGTCGACTGGGCTGGCACCCAACACAAGTCTTTCTCACCTCAAGTGATGACTGGGGTCAGGGATGTGTTTGTAAAGGAAACTCATACGGTAGATACATATAGCGTTCCATCTGTGATCTGTGAGGTTGGGTGTTCGATATCAGTCGTGGACACTGTTTGTTCATTTTAAACCTACCCCAAACTTTAACCCTTACCTTAACCATTCAGAATGAGTGCCTAAACATAACCCTTAACTTAGAAATTTGACATTTGGAGAAATGGAACGATACAGAGCAGCAGGAGCAAATAAAAGCACTTTGATATTTGGAGAACGTGGATGAAAGTCTAATTCTGCAGTGAGACTGTGAGAGCTTTTTGCGTATAAAGCAGCGTCTGTGACACTTTCCCTTTTGTCTTTAACTGCTAACTGTATTTAATTTCACATCTTATCGGGCCCAGGCTTTGTCTGTCTGTGTCTGCCGCGCGGCTGGACGGCAACGACCCCGGGCGATAAACTCTGTCAGGCTTCAGGGGTGATTTATTAAATTCTGATTTCTGTGAAGGACTTTAATGTCGAGGGGTGTGTGCTTGTGAGGGAGAGTGTGTGTTGTTTGTGGTGTGTGTGTGCATTTGAATGTCTGAGGGGGAGTGTGTGTGTGTGTGTGTGTGTGTGTGTGTGTGTGTGTGTGTGTGTGTGTGTGTGTGTGTGTGTGTGTGTGTGTGTGTGTGTGTGTGTGTGTGTGTGTGTGTGTGTGTGTGTGTGTGTGTGTGTGTGTGTGTGTGTGTGTGTGTGTGCTTGCGTGCCGAAGGGATAATGTGTCTGTGTCTAAAGGATAATGTGTGTGTGTGTGTATGTGTGGAAGAGAATCCTTTGCAGGTGTCTCTTGCCAGCCCGGGCACTGTTTTTGTTCTCCATTTTCAGCGAACTCTGTGAAGTAGAGAGATACAGAGGCAGAAAAGAAAAGCGAGAAGTAGGAATCTATGCTGGCCTTCCTGTCTTTGTTGTAGCAGAACAGTGGTCTCCTCCTATTCCAGGGCAGAACAGCGGTATCAAATCTCTCCCTTGTTTAGATTAGAGATATCAGGGGGAAGGTGGACCTGTTTTAACCACACATATACACTAGAGCTGGGTGATATAGACATCTATATCGGGATAAATTGACAAAATAATTTAAGATAACGATGAAGCAGCGGTAAATTGCAATAAATACTTTTGGGGGGACGTGCTAGAGCAGAGCGATATGGACAAAAAATCATTGTGATAAATGAAATTATTTTGCTTAAAAATGTTTTAATGGACTATTACTTTAAATTAGCGGTAGGGCTCGAGACAATTTTTTTCCCAATTAAGAGAAATGAGATGGTAGCCTATGATTTAGAAGTAAGCAATTTCACCTACCATATCCAGTGAATGAATGATTTATATTTTGGTAACACTTTATTTGACACCCACTGTCATAACACATTAGGACACGGTCATAACCGTGTCATAATATGTTATAACAGCTGACATAACTTGTCATAATATGGTCATGCCACTGTGATGACCCATGTATTTACACCTGTTGTGACATATATTGAGTTATTTTATGGCCGGTTATGACACCTACATAAGAGTGTCAAAACCCACATTTATTAAAATGTGTTTTTTCCTGCCAAGAAGTTTCCTTTCGTTTGGAAGTTTGTTCCTTAAAATACACACTGTCAAGAAGCATTATGACCATCATAATGCCAGATAGGCCTATCACGTACATGCTCTTATATCAGTCATCAGTCAAAAAGGATCTGGAAAAATGTTGTATGGAGGAATGGTCTAAGATCCCTCCCAATGTGTTCTCCAATCTCATCAAACTTTTTAGAGTAAGGCTCAGTGCTTCGCGAGGAGAGGTATTGAAAACACAATCATTTTGACCTCTATCTTTTTGAGGAAAACAGTATTACTTGTTAAACAAAATATCTTTCTCTGAGTACTTGTGTTAGTATAAAATATACTGACCAATTTCTTTGTTGCTATAACTTTTATACAGTATTTTCTGCTCATCTTTATGGTTCGGGTTAATTTGGGACCTGACTGTATATACACTGAGTGTACAAAACGTTAGGAACACCTGCTCTTTCCATAACATAGACTGACCAGGTGAATCCAGGTGAAAGCTATGATCCCTTATTGATGTCACCTGTAAAATCCACTTTAATCAGTGTAGTTGAAGGGGAGGAGACAGGTTAAAGAGGGATTTTTAAACCTTGAGATTATTGAGACATGGATTGTGTATGTATGCCGTTCAATGGGTGAATGGGTAAGACTAAATATTTAATTGCCTTTGAATAGGGTATAGTAGTAGGTGCCAGGTGCATTGGTTTGAGTGTGTCAAGAACTGCAAAGCTGCTGGGTTTTTCCACGCACAACAGTTTCCCGTGTGTATCAAGAATGGTCCACCACCCAAAGGACATCCAGCCAACATGACACGTGTGGGAGTTAACATGGGCCAGCATCCCTGTGGAACGCTTTTGACACCTTGTAGAGTCCCTGCCCCAACGATTTGAGGCTGTTCTGAGGGCAATAGGGGGTAGAACTCCATATTAGGAAAGTATTCAGACCCGTTGACTGTATCCACATTTTGTTACATTAGTGCCTAAAATGGATTTAATACAAAATGTTCCTCATCAATCTACACACTACCCTGTAATGACAAAGATAAAACCGTTTTTTTTTAATTTTTGTAAATGTTTTAAATCTAAAACATAAGTCTTCAGTTGCTATGAGACTCAAAATTGAGTTCAGGTGCATCCTGTTTCCATTGATCATCCTTGAGATGTTTCTATAACTTGATTGGAGGCCACCTGCGGTAAATTCAATTGATTGGACATGATTTGGAAAGGCACACACCTGTCTGTTTAAGGTCCCACAGTTGACAGTGCATGTCAGAGTAAAAATAAAGCCATGGGGCCGAAGAAATTGTCCGTAGGGCTTTGAGACAGGATTGTGTCGAGGCACAGATCTGGGGAAGGGTACCAGACATTTTATGTAGCATTGAAGGTCCCCAAGAACACAGTGGCCTCCATCATTCTTAAATGGAAGAAGTTTGGAACCACCAAGACTCTTCCTAAAGCTGGTCGCCCTGCGAAACTGAGCAATCGGGGGAGGAGGGCCTTGGTCAGAGAGGTGACCAAGAACCCGTTGGTCACTCTGACAGAGCTCTAGAGTTCCTCTGTGGAGATGGGAGAACCTTCCAGAAGGACAACAATCTCTGCAGCACTCCACCAATCAGGCCTTTATGGTAGAGTGGCCAGACAGAAGCCATTCCTCAGTGAAAGGCACATGACAGCCCGCTTGGAGTTTACCAAAAGGCACCTAAAGACTCTCAGACCATGAGAAACAAGATTCTCTGGTCTGATGGTACCGATATTGAAGTCTTTGGCCTGAATGCCAAGCGTCAAGTCTGAAGGAAACGTGGAACCATTCCGAAGGTGAAGCATGGTGGTGGCAACATTATGCTGTGGGGATGTTTTTCAGTGGCAGGGACTGGGAGACTAGTTAGGATTGAGGGAAAGATGAACAGAGCAAAGTACAGAGAGATCCTTGAAGAAAACCTGTTCCAGAGTGCTCAGGACCTCAGACTGGGGTGAAGGTTCACCTACCAACAAGAGAACGACCCTAAGTACACAGCCAAGACAATGCAGGAGTGGCTTCGGGACAAGTCTCTGAATGGCCTTGAGCGGCCCAGGCAGATCCTGGACTTGAACCCAGTCGAACATCTCTGGAGAGACCTGAAAATAGCTGTGCAGCAATGCTCCCCGTCCAACCTGACAGAGCTTGAGAGGATCTGTAGAGAAGAATGGGAAACATTCCCCAAATACAGGTGTGCCATGCTTGTAGCGTCATACCCAAGAAGACTCGATGCTGTAATCGCCGCCAAAGGTGCTTCAACAAAGTACTGAGTAAAGGGTCTGAATACTTATGTAAATGTAATATTTCAGTTTTTTTTATTTTTAATACATTTGCAAACATTTCTAGAAAACTGTTTTTGCTTTGTCATTGTGGGTTATTGTGTGTAGATTGAGGGGAGAAAAGGTTTTCATTTTAGAATAAGGCTGTAACATAATAAAATGTGGCAAAGGTCTAGGGGTCTGAATACTTTCAGAATGCACTGTATATGCTGTATAACAGCACAAAACATTCTAACAAGAATTCAAATAATACACATATACTTTTTTACTTAAATACTTTGTACTTAAAAAACCTTCCACCGTGTTAAACACATATCTCAACCGCATATTAATTCAAACAATACCTGCTTTCTTTACATGGACGGAGCATGTGTTGTTTTTGACTGATTGTACAAAACCTGACATCCTTGGTTTGATTGAGAGGGTCTTTCTTTGGATCTTCTCTTACCATTGTTTTCAGCTAGTCAGCATCTTTTGTCTCTCCACTGAGTTGTCTTTTGAACTGCATCAATCAGCATGGAATCATTTTTATCCTCCATCCCCCCCCAGGACATTTGGAATGAGCCTAGCCTAACCTTGCCAGGACAAACAAAAGCCTGCGAGCTTATCTAATGTATTTTGATGCAGTTTTCCTGGTGACTTACAGAGAGGAAAGTAGGGGGGAAAGCAGGGTTGTCCATGAAATATACCTTTACTCCAATTCCCATTATAAAAACAATATTCTCTCAGATCTACATTAAGGATGGTTAGGACCAGAAAAAAGGACCAGGAAAAACTCTTAGCTCTTATGACGGTACTGTAATATGGATATATCTTTTATATTTTTTGACTGCCTAGTGTTTTTCTATGTACCTCACAAAATGAATATGTAATGGACAATAAACCTCTCTTATCATAGACACATACTTCCAGTACTTTCACCCTGTCTAGTACTCTACACAGAGGCCCTAGTAGTAGCCCTCTCCCACATGCAGTAGCTGAGACCAGCAGAAGACTGGTGGTGTGCTTGGCCAGGGACTGTAATATCTCCCGACTGTAACCGTTTTTCCTCTGTTTGCCTGTTTGAAAGGGAGGGGATTGGAGTTGACAACCATTAGGGGATAGGAACTGTTTGCCTTGTGTGTTTTTTTTTTCCAGTCCGCCCTCATATGCAGCTGTTAAAATCTCATCCCAGCTGCTGAGATAGAGGGAACATGAGAGGGGGAGGGAGAAGATAAACACAGGCACTCAACACATGCCGCCCCGTGGGAAGAAAAGTTGTACCGGAGGAAAGGAAAGGGAAAGAGGAGGATGCTATGCAGGTAGGCTCAGTCCTGTACATTGGTCTGAGAGATATTGAGAAAGAATGAGAGAAAAGGGATGTAGAATTGGGTAGGTAATCAGGTAGGTTGGTAGCCTAGGTAGGTAGGTGGGTACTGTAGGTACAGTACCAGTCAAGTTTGGACACACTTACTCATTCCAGGGTTTTTCTGTATTTGGACTATTTTCTACATTGTAGAATAATAATTAAGAGATCAAAACTATGAAATAACACATGGAATCATGTAGTAACCTAAAAAGTGTTAAACAAATCAAAATATATTTTAGCCACCCTTTGCCTTGATAACAGCTTTGCACACTCTTGGTATTCTCTCAACCAGTTAGGTAGGTAGTTACAGTGCAGGGTTATCAAAGTCAGTTTGAACTTTTCTTACCTACTTATCCAATAAACAAAACAGTTGGAAAATACTACAGTGTAATTTGAGTGTTTTTGTGCAATAAGGTATTCCAAAATATCTTTCCTCCAATATTTTTTGTGGAAGGTCAGTCAATACAATAAGCTGTCAAGACGCAATACGCACCTACACATGCAGAACGTACTGGCTACAAAGTTACAGAAAGCTTAACCAACAACCACACAAACCGAAAGTGGATCGATTGTAAACACATATCCCATAAGGAAAAACTTAGCTAGCTAGCTAACTAGCATGGATTTGTTTTTGCAGAGACTTATTATTTTAGGATGATCTGATGACCTAATGTGGTGAGTGATTAACATTAATTTCTCCGGTCCCTATGTTGCAGCCATGTCGCAAGTAATGCTTTGATGTCAAATCCTCCCACTTGTTTGTAGTTTGACCAGTTATTTTCAGCAACTGGTATTTTTTTATTCGGTTGTCGTATTGGCAGGTTTGCTAGCAACAAATAATTTAGCTCTCTTCTAGTCTATTGTTTTATATGCAACCGTATTTAATTAAACTGACCCATCTGGAAATGTTCAACTTCAAATAATTTGTACAAATCGTAAACAGAAGTATGCACTTTGAAAGTTGATAAATGTAAGCCATTCTGCCCTCTGCCAAAACAGTACACAGTTACAGTCACTCACCCTTCTAGATAACTTGAAACAGTCTAACCAGGTCTTGTCTTGAAGTCGCTAGGCTAGCTAGTGCTAGCCAACTTCTTTTGCCAATTAGCTTCAGCAGGCTGGTGTGCGACGGCCCGGCAAATTGGTTTGACATTGGATAGCCTATATCTGGGGCAAGTTAGGGACCGTCAATAAACTACACAATGTTGCACATCTTTTAGTATCACTAAATGGTTTCAATATTTGTATTTGAATTTCTCCAATTTATAGTTGATTTGCGTTTAAGTCATTGAAATGTGAAGCTATGTACAATGTGTAATTTACTGTTGGTCCGTAACTAGTCCCATAGGGATATCGAATGTCAAACCAAATTGTGACCGACCGTCTTGATTCGGTCTTAAGTAGCAAAATGTGAAACTGTGTTTTTTTACATGGGATAAAAGCAGAGACACAGAGCTACAAAATGGTATATCATACACTGCATTTGAGAAACAATGGGAAAGTCATTCGGCTTTGAAAGTTGATATACTTGTAACCTCACTTTTGAGAAAATGCCCTTTGAATGCTTTGGTCCCTACTGGAGAGCTCGCCTTTGTCTACACCCATTCAACATTGTTCACGCCCTCTTAAGTCACCCATCTCTTTAAGGATTCACGTGTGAGATCATGTGCTAAACAGTGAGTAGTGAAGTAAATATTAAGACTAAAAGTAGTAGCCTACAATAAGGAAAAAATCCAGGCAAACAAAATGTCTAGATAAAAAATATTTTATAAACATTAGATGACGCTTACCCAGACACACTTGTCTAAATTGATGGGTCATGTGAAGAAATGCTATAACCCCCCAGCCACATCTTGCTAAGTGTCTCTACAGAAGGTGTAAACGGTACAGCCAAATGGTTACTTGCATAGTAGCAATATCAGAAACGGATAGTGTCAGCTTGAAAAAAATAATATACAGTATGTACAGTTGAAGTAGGAAGTTTACATATACTTAGGTTGGAGTCATTAACTCGTTTTTCAACCACTTCACAAATTTCTTGTTAACAAACTATAGTTTTGGCAAGTCAGTTAACTTCTTTGGGGTAGGGGGCAGTATTTTCACGTCCGGATGAAAAGCGTGCCCAGAGTAAACTGCCTGCTACTCAGGCCCAGATGCTAGGATATGCATAGTATTAGTAGATTTGGATAGATACCACTGAAGTTTCTAAAACTGTTGGAATGATGTCTGTGAGTATAACAGAACGCATATGGCAGGCAAAAACCTTACCCAGGAAGTGGGAAATCTGAAGTTTGTAGTTTTTCAACTCTTTGCTTATCCAAGATACAGTAGAAATGGGGTCATATTGCACTTCCTAAGGCTTCCACTAAATGTCAACAGTCTTTAGAACCTTGTTTGAGGCTTCTACTGTGAAGTGGGGGTGAATGAGAGGGGATTGAGTAAGGTCTCTCCCAGAGTGCCATAAGCTGACCATGCGCGTTCACGTGATAGTTAGCTTGAGTTCCATTGCATTTCTGAAGACAAAGGAATTCTCCGGTTGGAACATTATTGAAGATTTATGTTAAAAACATCCTAAAGATTGATTCTATACATCGTTTGACATGTTTCTACGGACTGTATCGGAACTTTTTGGACCTAGTGATCGCGCCTCGTGAATTTGGATTATTGGGCTAAACGTGCGAACAAAAAGGAGGTATTTGGACATAAATTATGGACTTCATCGAACAAAACAAACATTTATTGTGGAACTGGGATTCCTGGGAGTGCATTCTGATGAAGATCATCAAAGGTAAGTGAATATGTATAATGCTATTTCTGACTTCTGTTGACTACACAACATGGCGGATATCTGTATGGCTTGGTTTTGTGTCTGAGCGCTGAACTCAGATTATTGCATGGTGTGCTTTTTTGAAATTTGACACAGCGGTTGCATTAAGGAGAAGTGGATATACAATTCCATGCATAACAGTTGTATCTTTTATCAATGTTTATTATGAGTATTTCTGTAAATTGATGTGGCTCTCTGCAAAATCACCGGCTGTTTTGGAACTACTGATCATAACTCGCCAATGTAAACTGAGATTCTTGGATATAAATATGAACTTTACCGAACAAAACATACATGAAGTCCTACGAGTGTTATCTGATGAAGATCATCAGAGGTTATTGATTCATTTTATCTCTATTTCTGCTTTTTGTGACTCCTATCTTTGCCGGGAAAAATGGCTGTGTTTTTCTGTGACTTGGCACTGACCTAACATAATCGTTTGGTGTGCTTTCGTCGTAAAGCCTTTTTGAAATCGGACACTGTGGCTGGATTTTCAACAAGTGTATCTTTAAAATGGTGTATAATACATGTATGTTTGAGGAATTTTAATTATGAGATTTCTGTTTTTTTTATTTGGCGCCCTGCACTTTCACTGGATGTTGGTCAGGTGGGACGTTAGCGTCCCACGTACCCTAGAGAGGTTAAGACATCTACTTTGCGCATGACACAAGTAATTTTTCCAACAATTGTTTACAGACAGATTATTTAACTTATAATTCACTGTATCACAATTAGCCTTTAAACAGAAAATTCCAGAAAATAATGCCATGGCTTTAGAAGTTTCTGAAAGGCTAATTGACATCATTTGAGTCAGTTGGAGGTGTACCTGTGGATGTATTTCAAGGCCTACCTTCAAACTCAGTGCCTTTTTGCTTGACATCATGGGAAAATCAAAAGAAATTTGCCAAGACCTCAGAAAAAACATTGTAGACTTCCACAAGTCTGGTTCATCCTTGCGAGCAATTTCCAAATGCCTGAAGGTACCACGTTCATCTGTACAAACAATAGTATGCAAGTATAAACACCATGGGTCCACGCCGCCGTCATACCGTTCAGGAAGTAGATGCGTTCTGTCTCCTAGAGATGAACGTACTTCGGTGCGAAAAGTGCAAATCAATCTCAGAACAACAGCAAAGGACCTTGTGAAGATGCTGTAGGAAACAGGTAAAAAAGTATCTATATCCACACGCTCAGCAAGGAAGAAGCCACTGCTCAAAAACCGCCATAAAATAGCCAGATTACGGTTTGCAACTGCACATGGGGACAAAGATCATACTTTTTGGAGAAATGATGAAGCAGAAATAGAACTGTTTGTCCATAATGACCATCATTATGTTTGGAGGAAAACGGGGGGAGGCTTACAAGCCGATGAACACCATCCCAACCGTGAATCACTTGGTTGGTAGCATCATGTTGTGGAGGTGCTTTGCTGCAGGAGGGTCTGGTGCACTTGACAAAATAGATGGCATCATGAGGCAGGAAAATTATGTGGATATATTGAAGCAACATCTCAAGACATCAGTCAGGAAGTTGAAGCTTGGTTGCAAATGGGTCTTCCAAATGGACAATGACCCCCAAGCATACTTCCAAAGTCAAGGTATTGGAGTGGCCATCACAAAGCCCTGACCTCAATCCTCTAGAAAATGTGTGGTTAGAACTGAAAAAGCGTGTGCGAGCAAGGAGGCCTACAAACCTGACTCAATTACGCCAGCTCTATCAGGAGGAATGGGCCAAAATTCACCCAACTTATTGTGGGAAGCTTGTGGAAGGATACCCAAAACGTTTGACACAAGTTAAACAATTTAAAGGCAATGCTACCAAATACTAATTGAGTGTATGTAAACTTCTGACCCACTGGGAATGTGATGAAAGAAATAAAATCTGAAATAAATCATTATCTCTACTATTATTCTGACATTTCACACCCTTAAAATAAAATGGTGATCATAACTGAAATAGAGTGGTGCTTGTAACACGCAGACCATCTATGGGAGGAAGGATTTTAGTGTTGCACAGCGCAGCAGCTGAGACCTGGTCCCGACTGAGTCCGACGGCTCCTTGGCGACATCAACACCAGTCTCCATGGCATCGAAGCTGTAAAACAGGAAATAACAAAAAAATGATGTGAGATCAATCAAATTGATCAAAACATGTTTTTTTATGCTTTACGTACTAGGTGTTGTAGATATGCCACACCGCTGCTTTTATCACATAGGATGGCAGCAGCTTTCCACCAGTGTTTGTGTTCTGGGTGGCATCCTGGTAATAATATTGCATTATCCTCTGCGTAGTTGTTGATGAAATTCACAACTCGCTGCAAGTCCTCATGCTTCAGGTGTAACTTGTGCTTGCTTGGGCCAGCTCTCTTTTTGATGGGAGGCATTAGACCATTCTCCTTGTATGACTGGGGGAGGAGAGTCAGGCGTGTTCTACTGATGCTGAAAGACAAATTCCCGATAGTTTGGAATTATTATACAATGGATATCTGTAATCACCGTCAGGCACACCTGGCTATCTTCATGGTTCATGTAATCACCTGGCGAAGTGGTGTATTTTGTTTAGACATTGTAGCTAAACAATGAACCATAATCCTAAACCATAGAGTACTAGCAATACAACCCGATTGTCATAGCTACCTAAAGTTAACCAAATAGGTTAAATGTTAGCTAGCTAATATATATAACTAGCAATGTGAAATGGCATTCTGAGAACATTACTACGCACAGATCATAAAAGTAATGTTAGCTAGCGAGTCAGTCATCTAACATCAGCTAGCTAGCTAACAGTAAGCTTTAACTTGGGGTCTTTTGTTTAGACTTGTAGCTAGCTAGCTAAACAATGAACCATAATCCCAATCCATAGAGTACTAGCAATACAAACCGATTGTCATAGCTAGCCAAACCAAATAGGTTCAATGTTAGCTCGCTAATATATATAACTAGCAATGTGAAATGGCATTCTGAGAACATTACTACGCACAGATCATAAAAGTAATGTTAGCTAGCGAGCCAGCCATCTAACGTCAGCTAGCTAGCTAACAGTAAGCTTTAATTTGCAATGAAAACAACTTTCTGACAAAATTAGAAACGTATAAAATCTGAAACTGTAGCTAGACTCTTACCCGTATTCATGGTTGAACGCTTCACGGCAGACTGCAACCCCTTTCATTAAATAAGACATCCTGTTTCGTTTCCGTTTTGTACAGTTTGCTTGGCCCGTTGTGTCAAGTCACGCTGGTTCACACTGACTGTGTGCAATGCCATAAAAATCATCTGAAGCTTTAGCCCCCACCCAAACTCTGACCATTTTACTCATCCTAGCAGTGCTGGTTAGGCTGTTTTCATGTTTTCCAGAGTGTTGTTGACTGTAACTGTACTCCTGGCAATAATTTAATTATGCTTTTTTCCCCCACGTTTCCTGACACCGGCCATATTCAACTGGTGTTGAGCGTTCGTAAATGCATTAGTTATTCTGCGCTCTGGCACACTCAGACGTGAGTGCAGTGACATTCTATTTAAATGGATACTTGCATAGTGGAGTCTTTTGTTAAGTTTTACCACGCAATACATTTTTAAAAAGCAGCGTTAGACAGGATTACCTACACATACTGACCAGCTCAAATAGACAGAAGCGAGCTACATGGCATACCAATCCAAACTTATGTCTAAGCATGTCCATTGACCATGGGCAATACGATCGGGTCGCTTGCAGCTGCGCTCCGAATTGATGATTACGGGGGTTCTGCCAGCTGTGGGAATGTGGGCAGGATTGAAATAAACCCAACCCAAGGAAAAATGTTACGGTACCCTGCATTCCGTTGCCACATAGGCCGTTTTCAAAAGGAGAAGTTGCTTTTTAGAGGCAGTTGCTCTTTAACACAGTACAACAAAAAGGCGTCCTTTATCTTTCTTCTACTCAGAACCACCTTACGCTTGCCTCCTCTTCACTTGTTCTGTTTAGCCATTAGCCCTCCCCCATCCCCCAGACCCCCAGGCGACAGAAGGCATCAAGGACACACAACCGACTTTATTAAAGTCTGAAACGAGAGGTCAGACACACGGCCGTCTCCCACACATGACATCCTGCTGTTAAGAGTCTTTCTTGCCCCTCCTGGCTCTGCTGACTTTCTCCGTCAAAGTATGTTTTCATTAAAACCCCAGAGGGGGGAGCCTTGCGAAACCCCCTTGACGGCTCCTTTCTACGTCTGGTAGGAATGTAATTCCTGATCGGCACCTTTTCTAGATGGAAGCCGCCGAGCTGTCTATCAAGGCTTTCAATTTCCGTGCTTGCCGTGGTTCTCTGTGTATCGCGCCCGTGTTTATCTGAAAGGAATTCCTGACCGTGGTGAAAGTTGAGTGGATTTGTGGATTTTCTCAAAGATGGCTTGTTTTGTTTTTTTGATATGTTGAGATGTACATTTTGAATTTGACATTCTTTTTATTCTGATGTGTTACAGGCTTTGTAATGGGTAAGTGTGTATGTTTGAGTTGTTCTGTTAAAATACATGTAATACAATTAATGTATTTCTTTAGTTATTAAAGCCACTGTAGTTTTAAGGAAAACAAAAAACACCTACAAATTATCCATTATCACTGAATTATTTGGGCTTCGGTGTGAATCTGGACTCTGACAATGGGCCTGCACAGACTGCTATTCGCATTGGCAGACTATTTCCACTCTAATAGCAATAAAGTTTCACTCTCAGCGTCTTATCATTGCGTGCACAGCATTTTCTGACACGCGCACCTTACTGTGTGTGTGTGCGTAGAGGTGTTAATGTGTGTGTGTGTGAGACTGTTTGTGTGTGCATGCATCAAATCAAATTGTATTTGTCACATCCACGTGTTCAGCAGATGTTATTGCGGGTGTAGCGAAATGGTTGTATTTCTAGCTCCAACAGTGTAGTAATAACTGACAGTAATATCTAACAATTTCACAACAATGCACACAAATCTAAAGTAAAGGAATGGAATTAAGAATATATAAATATTTGGGTGAGCAATGTCATAGACTAATATACAATAGAATAGAATACAGTATATACATATGAGATGAGTAATGCTAAATATTTAAGCATTATTAAAGTGACTAGTGTTCCATTATTAAAGTGGCCTGTGAGTCCAAGTCTAATGTGCCTTATGGCTATTTAACAGTATTTAACAGTCTGATGGCCTTGAGATAGAAGCTATTTTTCAGTCTCTGGGTCCCAACTTTGATGCACCTGTACTGACTTCGCCTTCTGGATGATAGCAGGGTGAACAGGCAGTGGCTTGACTGGTTGTTGTCCTTGATTATCTTTTTGTCCTTCCTGTGACATCGGGTGCTGTATGTTTCATGGAGGGCAGGTAGTTTGCCCCGGGTGATGCATTGGGCAGACCGCACCACCCTCTGGAGAGCCCTGCGGTTGTGGGCGGTGCAGTTGCCGTACCAGGTGGTGATACAGCCCAATAGGGTGCTCTCAATTGTGCATCTGTAAAAGTATGTGAGGGTTTTCGGTGCCAAGCCAAATTTCTTTAGCCTCCTGAGGTTGAAGAGGTGCTGTTGCGCCTTCTTCACCACACTGTCTTTGTGGGTGGACCATTTCAGTTTGTCAGTGATGTGTACGCAGAGGAACTTTAAGCTCTGCACCTTCTCCACTGCGGTCCCGTCGATGTGGATGGGGGGGATGCTCCCTCTGCTGTTTCCTGAAGTCTATGATCAGCTCCTTTGTTTTGTTGACGTTGGGTGAGAGGTTATTTTCCTGGCACCACACTCCCAGGGCTCTCACCTCCTCCCTGTAGGCTGTCTCGTCATTGTTGGTAATCAGGCCTACTACTGTAGTGTCGTCTGCAATCTTGACGATTTAGTTGGAGGCGTGCATGGCCACGCAGTTATGGGTGAACAGGGAGGACAAGGGGCTGAGCACGCATCCTTGTGGGCCCCAGTGTTGAGTATCAGCGAAGTGGAGGTGTTTTTTCCTACCTTCACCTCCTGTGGGTGGCCTGTCAGGAAGTCCAGGACCCAGTTGCCACATGGCGGGGTTCAGACCCAGGGCCTCAAGATTAATGATGAGCTTGGAGGGTACTATGGTGTTGAATGCTGAGCTGTAGTCAATGAACAGCATTCTTACATAGGCATTCTTCTTTTCCAGATGGGATAGGGCAGTGTGCAGTGCGATGGCGATTGCATCACCTGTGGATTTATTGAGGCGGTAAGCAAATTGAAGTGAGTCTAGGGTGTCAGGTAAGGTAGAGGTGATATGATCCTTGACTAGTCTCTCAAAGCAATTCATGATGACAGAAGTGAGTGCAATGGGTCGATAGTCATTTAGTTCAGTTACCTTTGCTTTCTTGGGTACAGGAACAATGGTGGACACCTTGAAGCAAATGTGGACAGCAGACTGGGATAGGGAGAGATTGAATATATCCGTAAACACTCCAGCCAGCTGGTCAGTGCATGCCCTGAGGACGTGGCTGGGGATGCTGTCTGGGCCAGCAGCCTTGCGTAGGTTATTAAATGTCTTACTCACATCAGCCACGGAGAAGGAGAGCCCACAGTCCTTGGTAGCGGGCCGCATCGGTGGCACTGTGCTATCCTCAATTCGGGCGAAGGTGTTTAGCTTGTCCGGGAAGCAAGACGTCAGTGTCCGCGACATGGCTGGTTTTCCCTTTGTAGTCCATGATTGTCTGTAGACCCTGCCACATACGTCTCGTGTCTGAGCCGTTGAATTGCGACTCCACTTGGTTTCTATATTGCCGTTTTTCCTGTTTGATTGTGTTACAGAGGGAATAACTACACTGTTTGTATTCGGCCATATTCCCAGTCACCTTGCCATGGCTAAATGCGATGGTTCACGTTTTCAGTTTTGCGCGAATGCTGCCATCTATACACAGTTTCTGGTTAGGGTAGGTTTTAATTGTCACAGTGGGTACAACATCTCCTATACAGTTCCTGATGAACTCAGTCACCATATCAGTGAATTCGTCAATATTATTCTCAGAGGCTACCCGGAACATATCCCAGTCCGTGTGATCAAAGCAATCTTGAAGTGTGGATTCCGATTGTTCAGACCAGCTTTGAATAGTCCTTAGAACGGGTACTTCCTGTTTGAGTTTCTGCCTATAGGAAGGGAAGAGAAAAATGGAATCTTGATCAGATTTGCCTAAAGGAGGGCGGGGGAGGGCCTTGTAGGCATCTCTGAAGTTTGAGTAGCAGTGGTTGAGTGTTTTAGCAGCGCGAGTACTACAGTCAATGTGTTGATAGAACTTCGGAAGCCTTTTTCTCAAATTTTCTTTTTAAAAAATCTCCAGCTACAAAAAATGCGGCCTCAGGATATGTGGTTTCCAGTTTGCATAATGTCCAGTAAAATTATTTGAGGACCGACGTGGTATCGGCTTGAGGGGGATATACACGGCTGTGACTATTACCGAAGATAATTGTTCTTGGGAGATAATACGGTCAGGATTTGATTGTGAGGTATTCTGCGTCGGGTGAACAAAAGGACTTGTATTCCTGTATGTTATCACAATCACAGCATGAGTCGTTAATCATGAAACATACACCCCCACCTTTCTTCTTCCCGGAGAGATATTTATTCCTGTCTACGCGATGAACTGAGAACGCAACTGGTTGGATGGACTCAATCAGTATATCCCGAGAGAGCCATTTTCCCGTGAAACAGTGTATGTTACAATCCCTGATGTCTCTCTGGAAAGAAATCCTCGCCCTGAGCTGGTCAACTTTATTATCCAGAGACTGAACATTAGCGAGTAATGTACTCGGAAGCGGTGGGTGATGTGCGCGTCTCCTAAGTCGGACTAGAAGACCACTCTCCTCCGCCGGCGGTGTTTTGGATCGGCCTCTGGAATCAGTTCAATTGCCCTGGGGAGTACGAACAAAGGATCCGATTCGGGAAGGTCGTATTCCTGGTCGTAAATCTTGAAGTGCTGGTGAGATCCCGCCGCTCTGATATCCAATAGTTCTTCCCGGCTGTATGTAATTACACAAAACATTTTCTGGGCTAATAATGTAAGAAATAACACATTAAAAAAACACTGCAATGTTTCCTAAGATCTAGAAGCACGGCAGCCCTCTCTGTGCATGTGTGTGTGTGTTCAATGGCCCCCACCCCCGCATTTAGAACCGAATATAGTAGATGAAATAGTAGATGATGAAAGCTCAATCTACTGATGGACTCTATACATATCTGACAGAACATAACCAAGGCACACTTTTAGCGCTACCCCTTGCCCTCCATCTGCTGTTGCACCAGTGTTGAGACTCATTTGTATGCTGTCCTCAACAGTGGTGTTTGTGCTAGGCTAGCTCAGAGTCCCCACAAAGCCTTTAATTGTGAGCTTTAACATTTTGCAATTAAAATCTCCCCTCGTCGCTCTGAGGACTGAATGAGCCTGGCTTTGATGTGCTTTAATCAGCCTGAGATGTATTGTATTTTAAGGAGCATAAAGATGCCAGATACATTTCAGATTTCAAATTGACACACTCTCTCCATCTTTGAAGATGATAGCGTTTCTGGCGTTTAAAGCTAGTTGATTGCTCACTCAGTCCCTTGAACCCTTCCCTGTCCTTTTTTCTCTTCTCCTCCTCTCAGCTCATACATCCCCAGATCTTTGTCTATCTCTCTATCTGTCTCTCATTCTAAAGAGGACACGTGGGATTGTAGAAGAGAGGAGTGTTTTATATTTATTTTCTGTAGGACCAAGAACGATGCAGGGATTCGGCAGAGCTTGACTAAAGATCTTAGAGAAACGACCATGACTGCGTCTGAGGTAGAACCTTTAAAAAAATAGTCTTCCGATATACAGTGGGGAGAACAAGTATTTGATACACTGCCGATTTTGCAAGTTTTCCTACTTACAAAGCATGTAGAGGTCTGTAATTTTTATCATAGGTACACTTCAACTGTGAGAGACGGAATCTAAAACAAAAATCCAGAAAATCACATTGTATGATTTTTAAGTAATTAATTTGCATTTTATTGCATGACATAAGTATTTGATCACCTACCAACCAGTAAGAATTCCGGCTCTCACAGACCTGTTAGTTTTTCTTTAAGAAGCCCTCCTGTTCTTCACTCATTACCTGTATTAACTGCACCCGTTTGAACTCGTTACCTGTATAAAAGACACCTGTCCACACACTCAATCAAACAGACTCCAACCTCTCCACAATGGCCAAGACCAGAGAGCTGTGTAAGGACATCAGGGATACAATTGTAGACCTGCACAAGGCTGGGATGGGCTACAGGACAATAGGCAAGCAGCTTGGTGAGAAGGCAACAACTGTTGGCGCAATTATTAGAAAATGGAAGAAGTTCAAGATGACGGTCAATCACCCTCGGTCTGGGGCTCCATGCAAGATCTCACCTCGTGGGGCATCAATGATCATGAGGAAGGTGAGGGATCAGCCCAGAACTACACGGCAGGACCTGGTCAATGACCTGAAGAGAGCTGGGACCACAGTCTCAAAGAAAACCATTAGTAACACACCATGCCGTCATGGATTAAAATCCTGCAGCGCACGCAAGATCCCCCTGCTCAAGCCAGCGCATGTCCAGGCCCGTCTGAAGTTTGCCAATGACCATCTGGATGATCCAGAGGAGGAATGGGAGAAGGTCATGTGGTCTGATGAGACAAAAATAGAGCTTTTTGGTCTAAACTCCACTCGCCGTGTTTGGAGGAAGAAGAAGGATGAGTACAACCCCAAGAACACCATCCCAACCGTGAAGCATGGAGGTGGAAACATCATTCTTTGGGGATGCTTTTCTGCAAAGGGGACAGGACGACTGCACCGTATTGAGGGGAGGATGGATGGGGCCATGTATCGCGAGATCTTGGCCAACAACCTCCTTCCCTCAGTAAGAGCATTGAAGATGGGTCGTGGCTGGTTCTTCCAGCATGACAACGACCCGAAACACACAGCCAGGGCAACTAAGGAGTGGCTCCGTAAGAAGCATCTCAAGGTCCTGGAGTGGCCTAGCCAGTCTCCAGACCTGAACCCAATAGAAAATCTTTGGAGGGAGCTGAAAGTCCGTATTGCCCAGCGACAGCCCCGAAACCTGAAGGATCTGGAGAAGGTCTGTATGGAGGAGTGGGCCAAAATCCCTGCTGCAGTGTGTGCAAACCTGGTCAAGAACTACAGGAAACGTATGATCTCTGTAATTGCACACAAAGGTTTCTGTACCAAATATTAAGTTCTGCTTTTCTGATGTATCAAATACTTATGTCATGCAATAAAATGCAAATTATTTACTTAAAAATCATACAATGTGATTTTCTGGATTTTTGTTTTAGATTCCGTCTCTCACAGTTGAAGTGTACATATGATAAAAATTACAGACCTCTACATGCTTTGTAAGTAGGAAAACCTGCAAAATCGGCAGTGTATCAAATACTTGTTCTCCCCACTGTAGATACTGGTTGATGTTATCTGTGGCACTGTTGAAACAAACATACTCCAATACTCTGACTGCCATGTTTCTTCTGCGTGTATAGAACATTCATTTCTAGAGGACTTAGCCCTGACTGCACAGCCCGGCAGCTCTTAACCGTGTGTGTGTGTGTGTATATGTACACTACCATTCAAAAGTTTGGGGTCACTTAGAAATGTCCTTGTTTTTGAAAGAAAAGCTCATTTTTTGTCCATTAAAATAACATCAAATATACAGTGTAGACATTGTTAATGTTGTAAATTACTGTTGTAGCTGGAAACAACAGATTTTTTGTGGAATATCTACATAGGCGAACAGAGGCCCATTATCAGCAACCAACACTACTGTGTTCCATTGACACGTTGTGTTAGCTAATCCAAGTTTATACTTGTGTGTGTGTGCGGGGCAGTGCGTGTGTTTGTATTCACGCTTGTGTGTGTGTACACTAAACCCCAAGACATTTTTAACTCAAATACTTCTAGTAAGTTGAACTCAAAGCCAATGAAAAGTCATTATTACTTAAAATGTTTTGAAGTACTGACTCAAAAACTAAATGAGAAGTCACATCAACTCTATTTTTTTTTTTTTAAAGTTATGATACATGTAAACTTTTTCCCCTGCATGCTCTACTGCAGGTAGATATTTTGGAATTGTTTTTAATATCTGTGTTTTTGCATGTACATACAGTTTGTAGGGCCGGGCGATATGACATAAAAATCGTATCTTGATTGTGTTAACCTTATGGCTGATTCACAATATGCAGTTGAAGTCAGAAGTTTACATACACTTAGGTTGGAGTCATTAAAAGTTGTTTTTCAACCACTCCACACATTTCTTGTTAACAAACTATAGTTTTGGCAAGTCGGTTAGGACATCTACTTTGTGCATGACACAAGTAATTTTTCCAACAATTGTTTACAGACAGATTATTTCACTTATAACTCACTGGATCACAATTCCAGTGGGTCAGAAGTTTACATACACTAAGTTGACTGTGCCTTTAAACGGCTTGGAAAATTCCAGAAAATGTCTTCATGGCTTTAGAAGCGTCTGATAGGCTAATTGACATCATTTGAGTCAATTGGAGGTGTACCTGTGGATGTATTTAAAGGCCTACCTTCAAACTCAGTGCCTCTTTGCTTGACATCATAGGGAAATCTAAAGAAATCAGCCAAGAAAAAACATTGTAGACCTCCACAAGTCTGGTTCATCCTTGGGAGCAATTTCCAAACGGCCTGAAGGTAGCACGTTCATCTGTACAAACAATTGTACCCAAGTATAAACACCATGGGACCACACAGCCATCATACCGCTCAGGAAGGAGACGCGTTCTTTCTCCTAGAGATGAACGTACTTTGGTGCGAAAAGTGCAAATCAATCCCAGAACAACAGCAAAGGATATTGTGAAGATGCTGGAGGAAACAGGTACAAAAGTGTCTATATCCACAGTAATACGAGTCTTATATCGACGTTACCTGAAAGGCCGCTCAGTAAGGAAGAAGCCACTGCTCCAAAACCGCCATATAAAAGCCAGACTACAGTTTGCAACTGCACATGGGGACAATGATCATACTTTTTGGAGAAATGTACACTGGTCTGATGAAACAAAAATAGAACTGTTTGGCCATAATGACCATTGTTATGTTTGGAGGAGAAAAGGGGATGCTTGCAAGCCAAAGAACACCATCCCAACCGTGAAGCACGGGGGTGGCAGCATCATGTTGTTGGGGTGCTTTGCTGCAGGAGGGACTGGTGCACTTCACAAAATAGATGGCATCATGAGGGAGGAAATATTATGTGGATATATTGAAGCAACATCTCAAGACATCAGTCAGGAAGTTAAAGCTTGGTCGCAAATGGAAAATGTACCCAAGCATACTTTCAAATGTGTGGCAAAATTGCTTAAGGACAACAACGTCAAGGTATTGGAGTGGCCATCACAAAGCCCTGACCTCAGTCCTATAGAAAATGTGTGGGCAGAACTGAAAAAGCATGTGCGAGCAAGGAGACCTACAAACCTGACTCAGTTACACCAGCTCTGTCAGGAGGAATGGGCCAAAATTCACCCAACTTATTGTGGGAAGCTTGTGGAATGCTACCCTAAACGTTTGACCCAAGTTAAACAATTTAAAGGCAATGCTTCCAAATACTATTGTGAAAAACTGAGTTTAAATGTATTTCGCTAAGTTGTATATAAACTTTCGACTTCAACTGTATACAATGTCTTCAGAAAGTGTTCACACCCCTTGACTTTTTCACATTTTGTTGTGTTACAGCCTGAATTTAAAAAGGATACAATTTAGATGTTGTCACTGGCCTAAACACAATACCCCATAATGTCAAAGTGGAATTGTGTTTTTAGAAATGTTTATAAAAAAAGCAGACATTGAATATCCCTTTGAAGATGGGGAATTGATTAATTACACTTTGGATTTTATATCAATACACCCAGTCACTACAAAGATACTGGCATTCTTCCTAACTCAGTTGCCGGAGAGGAAGGAAACCGCTCAGGGATTTCACCATGAGGTCAAAGTTGACATTAAAGCAGTTACAAAGTGTAATGGTTATGATAGGAGAACTGAGAATGGATCAACAACATTGTAGTTACTTAATACTAACCTATATGAAAGAATTTACAGAATTTAAATATTCCAAAACATGCATCCTGTTTGCAACAAGGCACTAAAGTGTAATTGCAAACAATGTGGCAAAGAATTTACTTTCATGGTGGTGGCTGCATTTTCTTTTATAAAAATAAACAGAATAAAGCGTAGGACAAAATCCTAGAGTAAAACCATTCACATTTCAACAGGACAATAACCTAAAAGGCCAAATATACACTGGAGTTGCTTACCAAGACAACATTGCATGTTCCTGAGTGGCCTAGTTACAGTTTTGATGTAAACCGGCTTGAAAATCTATTGCAAGAGTTGAAAATGCAATGATCAACAACCAACTTGACAGAGCTTGAGTCATTTTAAAAGAGTAATGTGAAAATATTTTACAATCCAGTCGTTCAAAGCTCTTAGACCGAGAAAAACTCACAGCTGTAAGTGCTGCCAAAGGAGCTTCTACAAAGTATTGACTCAAGGGTTTGAATACTTACACTATGTAATTGAGCTGTTTCGGTATTTCATTTGATATAAATTTGCAAACATTTCTAAAAACATGACTTTGTCATTATGGGGAAGATTTTTACAAATCTATTTAGAATGTAGGTTGTAACACAACAAAATGTGGAATAAGTCAAGGGGTATGAGTACTTTCTGAAGGCAGTGTATCTCTACTTTTTCCCACAACCATAAGACCAACTAATAATTTTATTATTTTATCAAAATATTTGTACATGTTTTTTGTTGTTGCAATAATCACTTACCTGGCTTTCAAGTGTGTCTATGAAAATGCCCCTTTTTGTTACACATCCTACCAGAACCATGCACAATGCACAACCACTAATCATGACTAACTTCTTGTAGCAGGCATTCTAGAAAATGAACACAGGTCTCATAAACAATCTCTTGAGTTCAAGCCCACATGCTAGTGAGTAGCCTCTTGGCAGGTTTGTTGTGGTGCCATATTCTTTCCATTTTTAAAAATAATGGATTTAATGGTGCTCCGTGAGATGTTCAAAGTTTCTGATATTTTTTTATAACCCAACCCTGATCTGTACTTCTCCACAACTTTGTTCCTGACCTGTTTGGAGAGCTCATTGGTGGTGCCCCTTGCTTAGTGGTGTTGCAGACTCTGGGGCCTTTCAGAACAGGTGTATACATACTGAGATCATGTGACACTTAAATTGCACACAGGTGGTCTTTTTTAAGTAATTATGTGACTTCTGAAGGTAATTGGTTGAACCAGATCTTATTTAGGGGCTTCATAGCAAAGTGGGTGAATACATATGCACACACCACTTTTCCATTTAACATTTTGTTACATTTTTTGAAACAAGTAATTTTTTTAAATTCGCTTCACCAATTTGGACTATTTTGTTTATGTCCATTACATGAAATCCAAATAAAAATCCATTTAAATGACAGGTTGTAATGCAACAAAATGTGGAAAAACACCAAGGGGGTGAATACTTTTGCAAGCTAGTATATTGTGACTTGCAGATAGGGTTGCAAAATTCTGGTAAATTTCCCAGGTTTTCAAGAAAGCCCGGTCGGGAAGATTTTTCCTGGTTAAATAAAAATTAAAAAGTAATAATATAAAAGATTCCTGGAAATCCTTCAACCAGGATTTTTTTTTTTTTTTTCTGGGAATCTTGGGAACGTTACTGGAAGTTTCCAACCCTACTTGCAGGCCTGATGTGGCCTGTAAACCATGAGTTTCAGGCCACTGTATTGCGTTAAAGCTAGGTCTCAAAATAAGGCCTCATGAGATATGTAATGTATTGATTTGTAAGTCGCTCTGGATAAGAGCGTCTGCTAAATGACTTAAATGTAATGTAAATGTCATGAAGTGTTTAATTATACTGATAACATTCACATAGGAACTCACTTGGTGAAGGCCACAGGACTGAAAATGAACGACTTCAACAACCATGTCTGTCACTAACAAATACGGTCATGGGTGATAACGCCACAATTCACATGAAAAGGCAAGGCACACTGGGAAATGATATTGGAGGCGTGGCTAAGTGGGGTTGAAGTTTTTAGTAACATTGGGGTTTACAGTGAATGTGTCTGTGCGCGCTTGTATGTGTGTGTGTATGTGTGCGTGCTTGCCTGTGTGTGTGTGTGTTTTCATCGCCTGTGTAGGTCCTAGAAACTGAACATCTCCCAGCATAATGCAGCAGTGATTCGGTAATAATGGAGTGTTGCAGCTTTTGTTTCTTCTGTGAGAGATGGACAGTGTGTGCGCCAATTGAATGTGCCTTTAATTGCGTTCTGGCATTTATAATGTATCTGCTCCACAGATTCTGTTTACAGGTTTATGGGGTCCTGAAGTGTGTGTTTGTGTGTGAGCGTGCATGCCTTTGTGTGTGTGTTTGTGCATATACGTGTGAACGTGTGTGTTTGCATACGCGTGTGTGTGTGAGGCAGGTGCTTTTTCATCCTCCACTACAGCGGGATAAAGGACACTGTAATTCTGGGAGAGAGTGTGGTGTTCATTACCGTAGCAGTTTGGCCTCCAGGGTGAATGTGTTCAATAGGGCACATTGTCCTTTTTCCAATATACACTTAAACGGCATAACATTGCAAATGTAAGCTACGGAGAGACTGTCTGCTCCAATGCTCCAATAATTTGAATCACTTGGATAGGTGAACACAATATAATAAAATATCTCTCCTTTTGAATAACTCCCTCGAATGCACATGAACACAGTGGACAGGCACGGACATGCACACACACACATGGATAAACACACATAGACACATTACACAATAACCTACTTGAGTATATTGTAATCTGTGTGTGCCTATGTAATTCTACATCTGCTCAAGTGCTTCTTGTGTGTTCAGGACTCCTGTTGCTACTTTCTCGTAATGGAAATAGAATTAGGCACTTGTACAGGTAACTGCCAGAATAATGGAAACACTTGAGTAAACGAGGGATACAAAGTATATTAAAACCAGGTGCTTCCACACAGGTGTGGTTCCTGACTTAATTAGGCAATTAACATCCCATCATGCTTAGTGTCTTGTATAGAAATGCTGGGCAGGCCATTATTTTGGCTATCATGGCTATGCCCCCATAGGATGACAATGCCCCCATCCACAAGGCACGAGTGGTCACTGAATAGTTTGATGAGCATGAAAACGATGTAAATCATATGTCATGGCCGTCTCAGTCACCAGATCTCAACCCAACTGAACACTTATGGGAGATTCTGGAGCGGTGCCCGAGACAGCGTTTTCCACCACCATCAACAAAACACCAAATTATGGAAGAATGGTGTCACCTCCCTACAATAGATGTCCAGACACTTGTAGAATCTATGCCAAGGCGCATTGAAGCTGTTCTGGCTCAAGACACTTTATGCTGGTGTTTCCTTTATTTTGGCAGTTACCTGTATATTTGTGATTGTTTTTCAATATTATAAATTCCAGTAATTCTCTGATATGTGTTTGTTTCTGTGTGTGTGTTGTGTGTGTATGTAGGTAGGAGAGGTTAGTGTGTGTGTGTGTGTGTGTGTGTGTGCGTGCGTGCGTGCGTGCGTGCATGCAAGCGTGTTTGTGCGTGCTCCCACTGCATCAAGCATTTTCCATAGCAAATGACCTGAACTAATGCTGAGATGTCCTGTGCTGCTAAGACATATTGACACTGAAACCAGTATTTAATGTCAGTGTTTTGTATTGTTAGACTTTGTCGTGGTTTTGATGATAATATTCTCCTCTTTATTCACCTCCTCTCCATCTCTCTTCTTGCTCCTGCTTATAGCATTCTACAACTTCTATCGCTCCTTCTCTATTTAATCTGCGGTAATATGCCTCCTTTCTGCTCTCCCCTGCCTCCTCTCCCTTTACTCTAATCTAACCATCTCCTCTCTCTCCATCCACTGCCTGCCCTCCACTTTCTCCCTCCATCCTCCTTTCTGCTCTCCCCTGTCTCCTCTCCCTTTACTCTAATCTAACCATCTCCTCTCTCTCCATCCCCCGCCTGCTCTCCCCTTTCTCCCTCCATCCTCCTTTCTTCTCTCCCCTGCCTCCTCTCCCTTTACTCTAATCTAACCATCTCCTCGCTTTCCATCCAGCACCTGCTCTCCCCTTTCTCCCTCCATCCTCCTTTCTGCTCTCCCCTGCCTCCTCTCCCTTTACTCTAATCTAACCATCTCCTCTCTTTCCATCCAGCGCCTGCTCTCCCCTTTCTCCCTCCATCCTCCTTTCTGCTCTCCCCTGCCTCCTCTCCCTTTACTCTAATCTAACCGTCTCCTCTCTCTCCATCCACCGCCTTCTCTCCCCTTTCTCCCTCCATCCTCCTGCTCTCCTCTGCCTCATCTCCCTTTACTCTAATCTAACCATCTCCTCTCTCTCCATCCACCGGCTTCTCTCCCCTTTCTCCCTCCATCCTCCTTCCTCTCCTGCCTCTTCTTTCTCTCCACCCCTCGTCTCCATCCCCCTGGTCTTATTGTACCTTCTGCCACTGTCTAATTGATGCACCCCAGGCAATTGACAGGCCAACCCTGCCTGCCTCTGACCCATGACCCCTATTAAGTACCAGCCCCGGCTCTCTCCTCAGGCCCAATCAACTCCTCTTAAGGCTAATGCCAAACACAGATGTATATTATTTAGAGCCAGAGAGATTACTGTACTGTAACTTTACCCTCTCTCCCTTAATACTGTATCAAACTTCTTTATCTGCTGAGTGGGTGCGATAAGGAAAATAGATACTATGTGTTCCAGCAGCTTTGAAGTGTGTGTGTGTGTGTGTGTGTGTGTGTGTGTGTGTGTGTGTGTGTGTGTGTGTGTGTGTGTGTGTGTGTGTGTGTGTGTGTGTGTGTGTGTGTGTGTGTGTGTGTGTGTGTGTGTGTGTGTGTCTCAGCTCTCAGTTATTTGTGGTTGGCTTAGCCAGGCATTCCTACTAATTCTGGCTTTCACTTGAACCTGGCTTGCTTCCCAAACAACAACCTATTCCCTATATAGTGCACTACTTTTGACCAGAGCCCTATGGTAGTGCACTTAATAGGGACTAGGGTGCCATTTGGGGCGCATATCAATGTTATGTCATCATGCATGGTCCCCGGGGTCCAGGCACTAGGCTGATTAAAGGACAGCAGTGTGTGTGTGTGTGTGTGTGTGTGTGTGTGTGTGTGTGTGTGTGTGTGTGTGTGTGTGTGTGTGTGTGTGTGTGTGTGTGTGTGTGTGTGTGTGTGTGTGTGTGGACAGTGAATAGTTCCGACCTTCCTGTTTTATTTAGATAATATAGCCAATTGAAGTGGACATATTTGGAATACCATGGTCTGGATACGAACACAGAAGAGGAATAAGTCACATAGTTACATACAGTGAGCTCCGAAAATATTGCTATTACTGGCAAATTTTGTTGTTGTTTTGGCTCTATACTCCAGCACTTTGGATTTGAAATAATACAGTGACTGTGATGTTAAAGTGCTGTGACTAAGCTTTAATTTGAGGGTATTTTCATCCATATCAAGTGAACCGTTTAGAAATTACAGCACTTTTTGTACATAGTCCCCCAGTTTTAGGGGACCCAAAGTATTGGGACAAATTCACTTATGTGTATAAAAGTAAAAAGTGAAGTATTTGGTCCCATATTCATAGCACGCAATGGGTACATCATGCTTGAGTGAGAAAGTTAGACACACAAATATCATACCCCCAAGACATGCTAACCTCTCACCTTTACAATAACAGGGGAGGTTAGCATTTTATATCATACCCCCAAGACATGCTAACCTCTCATCATTACAATAACAGGGGAGGTTAGCATTTTTGGGGGGGTATGATATTTGTGCTTCTAACTTTCTCACTCATCATTATTGATGATTGATTCAAGATTATCTGTAATTATGGTAGCATTAATGTAGCATTAACATTCATCTAAGTGTTTACAAATATTCCATTCTTATTTACAATTAAAAGTGACTCCAAAACGACACATTACATTATTTACCATTCATTTCTATTGGGCACAAAATAATCTGAAACACCACCAAAATAAACAGCAAATGCATCCAACACATGTGTAGAGTCACAGGCTTGATGTAGTCATTGCGTGCTATGGATATCGGACCGAATACTTAACTTTTTACTACTTTATTACACATATAAGTGAAATTGTTCCTAAAATGGGGGGACTATGTTCATTAAGTGCTGCAATTGCTAAACGGTTCGCCCGATAGGGATGAAAATACCGTCAAATGAAAGCTGACAATTTGCACTTTAATCTTGTAGTATTGTATAATTCTAAAGTGCTGGAGTACAGAGCCCAAACCTTTTTTTAAAGTGTCACTGTCCCAATACTTTTGGAGCCCACTGTAGTTGTGGCCGAGATGGTATCATCTCTACAAGGTAATGAAGTTATAGCAATCACACTGTGCTCTTGATTAACAGTCATCTAAAACTTACTCAAGCTTGAGAAAGCATTCTGTTGCTGATATTGTTCCTGGTGAACTCAGAGTAGATGGGATGTAGTGTTTTAATCAACTTTAACGTATTTTTTTATCTGCTAACTATATTATTCATTTGTGGATTTATTCAGTTAATGTGTGTATTGTTTGCGTTGTGTGTGTCTAGCACAAGCAGTGTAAAGCACAGTGCTTTGTGTTTCTCTCTTTTCCTCTTTCCCCTCTGAGTGGCATCGTACCCGTTTAGAAACATTTTTCTCAGGGCAAATTGTTTTTCTGACCTGTGGAATGTTCAAGGAAATGCTTGCTTCTCATTGGTGCTCCCTCGGGTGTGGGTATCACGGCTTCTGTCGTCGGCCCCGGGATCACACACACATACTCTTTCAGTATCATCATCACGCACACACACATACAGGAGCAGTGAGTGTGGAAGAGCTGCTTTGGTGACTCTCACTCTTTCCCTTCTCTATCGTGCTCAAATACGACCTCCAGAGTATCTCCATAATCCTCCGTAATACTCCTCACTCTGTTCAAGGTGAATGAGGTGTACCTGTGGATGTATTTCAAGGCCTACCTTCAAACTCAGTGCCGCTTTGCTTGACGTCATGGGATAATCAAAAGAAATCAGCCAAGACCTCTGAAAAAAAAGTTGTACACCTCCACAAGTCTGGTTCATCCTTGGGAGCAATTTCCAAACACCTGAAGGTACCACGTTCATCTGTACAAACAATAGTACGCAAGTATAAACACCATGGGACCACGCAGCAGTCATACCGCTCAGGAAGGAGACGAACGTACTTTGGTGCGAAAAGTGCAACCTTGTGAAGATGCTGGAGGAAACGGGTACAAAAGTATCTATATTCACAGTAAAACGAGTCCTATATCGACATAAACTGAAAGGCCGCTCAGCAAGGAAGAATCCACTGCTCCAAAACAGCCATAAAAAAGCCAGACTACAGTTTGCAACTGCACATGGGGGCAAAGATCGTACTTTTTGTAGAAATGTCCTCTGGTCTCATGAAACAATAATGGAACTGTTTGGCCATAATGACCATCGTTATGTTTGGAGGAAAAAGAGGGAGGCTTGCCTTTTCCTGTTTCAGCATGACAATGCCCCCGTGCACAAAGCGAGGTCCATAAAGAAATGGTTTGTCGAGATCTGTGTGGAATAAGTTGACTTGCCTGCGCAGAGCCCTGACCTCAACCCCATCGAACATCTTTGGGATTAATTGGAATGATGACTGCGAGCCAGGCCTAATCACCCAACATCAGTGCCTGTCCTCACTAATGCTCTTGTGGCTGAATGGAAGCAAGTCTCTGCAGCAATGTTCCAACAGCTATTGGAAACCCTTCCCAGAAGGGTGGAGGCTGTTATGGCATCAAAGGGGGGAGCAACTCCATATTAATGCCCATGATTTTGGAATGAGATGTTTGACCAGCAGGTGTCCACATACCTTTGGTCATGTAGTGTAACTTATGAAATTACAGTAAATTATACATTTACATTTAATTCAGTTCAAAATAGTGTACAGAATCTACAACACCAGAGACTTATACAGAAAAACAATAACACAATGGCAGTGTAAATCAGAAAACGACTCAATATTCCATACCTTCCAGGAATGCCACAAAATCCAAAAGATTTCAAAACATGGGGGAACGGTGAGATTTACAATGGGTTGGGCAATTCTCTTTTTTTTTCTTTTTTTCTCAATTCTATTGAAGAAGCTATTACTTAAACACGAGAAGCCAAATGATCCTCCAACTTTAAAACTTTAAAAGAAAGAAAGAACCAAATTCTTTATGTAAACACTGAAATAAATTTGGCTACAGACAGAAACAACATAGCACAATTTGAAGGAATACGAAACCAATGGCTGTTGATTAAGAGAATAATTAAGAAACAATATCAGTTTTTTTCTGACTGTTGTGCAGTAAATCATTGCCTGGTCATGTATTGTCTTGTGGATCTACAGTATGTCTGTGAAATGTTAAGGTAATCTCTAAATGTTTAAATAATTGTGGGAAAATGAAATCACATTTTTTTTAGAGGCCATCGTAAAACCCATAGTTCTCATTTTGTGCACTCAGTCCTGTGGCTCCCCTCCTTTATAAACAGACATTAATTAAAGCCACCGTAGAAACAGGGCTCTGAGCTTGCACTATGGTAATGAAGATATGACCCCAAAAAAAGAGGTGCACTAAGGGGTCAGAGAAGAAAGTGCACGAGCGGATTTTAATGCCAGGGCTTAGCTGATATGCAAAGAACAGGGTCTTAACTGGTCCAATTCAAATTAGGGGGTGGTGTGCTTATTAACTGGCTAATTTAGATGTAGATTCATTTTCCAAAAGTGAGGGAGTTTTTTTTCCCATTATTGGCCGTGGTGTTGGTGGTCCATCTGCTCCGTAAAAAATAACAATGATGAGGGTCAAGTTGGTAATTTTTTGGTGTCAGCAGCGGGGAGATGGCATGGTGATCGTTTTTGCATATTGACATTTGCACATTCTGACAAGCAATCAATGGGTTCTAGCTGTACAGGACATTCATTCTATTGGAATGAGGATTGTTTTGTGGTTTATGATTCAGTTTATTCACTAAATAGTCATTGCGAATTGTATTCTTTAGTTTGATTGATTTAAGTTATTTAGTTATCATACATACAGTATGTGTCTGTTCAGCCCCATTTGCTTTGCTATACACAGTGACTCTAATCCCCTTTTCACACTACTGAGCTGAGCCAAGCCAATCTGTGCTGGCCTGGTTACCCATCCACCATAGTTCCTGGAACCGTGCTGGAAAGGACAATGTAATAGGATAATATTAAAGCCAGCACAGTACAGTTTAGGTCCGCAGGATAGTGTGAAAAGGGTATAAGTCGCTTGAGATATGACCCTTCATTCACTAATGTAGGTTTATATGGCTCCCTGAAGCACTGGTAAAAGACCAGCTTACTTAAACCTACCTACTCAACAATACTCACCCAACTGACCTTAGGTCAGGGCTTAGGGGCTCACCTCTGAGTGTGGCTATGCGACGGTAGGTCCCTAGTAGCCCTATTGTATCTGAAGGAATTGGTTGGGTGTAAGTAGGGGTATGGGTTCGTGTCCTTGGTGGAAGAAGAGTTCCTCTGAAGTACAGAGGAAGTGTAGATGATTTATTTCACCTTTATTTAACTAGGCAAGTCAGATAGAGGAGAGTAAATGTAGATAGTGGAGAGGGATGAGGAGGCGGTGTAGATGAGAGGCAAGGAGATGGAGGAATAATAGAGATGCCGATGAGTGTGTCCCGTGTCACAGAGAATCAAAGACTCCTGTCACATCGCTAGCTCAGCCACTTCAGCACCCTGACAGAATAAGAATACACTACGTAATGGTCTTTTAACCTTAATAAAGATGATTGGACACACTAAATCTGGACTTTTAATGAAAGGTAACACTTAATTTTACACTAAGTTCATGAATGACAAGGTCCTGACTACTAATTAAATTGTAAATAAGATGGTGTTAATACAGTAATAACTTGTGAATTGCTTCTTTGTCTCCATGGGATTGAAACAAGATCCACAATTCAGCATTTGGTCAGTTGGCAATTGTATGGAATACTTTGAAGTAAGTACCAGAAGGTACCCATTGCTACCACAAAAGATCCTATCAAATATCAGGTGTTTACCTGGTAACCTGCTGTTTTGACAGCAGCTTGTGAGGTAACAATGGGTAATTTCTGGTCACTTGGCAACCAAAAGAAAAGTGATTAAATGATTGTGCTTCTCTTAAACAACTTTAATTTAGACCTAACTGCATATTGGTCCATCATCTTCTTTGCTGGGAAGCTATAATGAAGACCATTCTATAGTTTGTCTCGTAGCAGTTTAGACACAATGTTTTTCACTGGTAAACACCAGAATATGATGGACCAGTATGCAGTTAGGTCTAAATGAACTATGCCAAAATGAAAATATGAATTAAGAATACAGTATAGGATGTTGATTAAGAGAAGCAAAATCATTTAATCACTTTTGTTTTGGTTGCCAAGTGACCTTTCTTTAACAGCTGGGTATGTTTGTTTGAGTGGCTCAAGCTGAGCTCGATGTGTGCTTGAGGAGTCAATAATTATTACATGATAAAATAACTGTGACCGTCTTCAAACTATGGAGTTCTTTGATGTAAGACTGCCCTATATGAGAGAGTTGATGATGGCTTTCCTTGAATTATGTATGTAGTGTTAGTACATTTGTAGCAGGGGGGAGAGAGTGGAGGACGAATGAACAGTCAAAACCTATTCAGCCATATTCAAAGATGCCATTTCCATTTTTTTACACTGATGGAAAGGTGCGTTGATCATCAGTACCAAAGGGTGCCAAAAGGGTTCTTTCAGCTGTCACCTTAGGAGAACCCTTTTTGGTTCCAAGTAGAACTGAAACTGTCTGTGGAAAGGGTTCTACATGGAACTCAAATGGGTTTTACGTGGAACCAAAAGGGTTCTACCTGGAACCTTTCTTTACATTGCTCTCTCTCTCTCTCTTTCTCTATCACTTTGTCTCTATCTTTTTGTCTCCCTCCCCCTCCATTTTACTCCTCTCTCCTCTCCTATCTCTCACTATATCTCTCTATATATATATATATATATATATATATATCTCTCTCTCTGTCCAGTTCTCCCTCTCCTTCTCTTTCGCTCTGTCTATTCTTCCCCTTCTTAGTTGGAGAGAAATCTCCTGACGGTGTAAAATGGCCCATGATGACATATGCGGATGCAGGCTTGTTCATATCTTTGTGTGGGGGCCTTTAGGGAAATAAATATCTGAGAACATTCAGTGAAATGAAGCTCACTCAATAAATCACTGTGAACCAATAAACACATCTGGCACATGAGCACCCCCACCGTCCCCCTCGCCCAGCCCCGTCCTATACACGCACGCACGCACGCACGCACGCACGCACGCACGCACGCACGCACGCACGCACGCACGCACGCACGCACGCACGCACGCACGCACGCACACACACACAGAGTCTTCCCAGACACCACCTACCTCTTGTCGCCTCTTGTGCTACCAAATGGTGGTTCCCCACAGGCCTGTAAATCAAATTGCAGCACAAATACAGTGGGAATTTATTTGGAATGGACTTTTGTTCTCCTTAACGTCTGATTGTTAGACCTAGCAGGGTAAGATGATAAATCTGCAGCTGTGTTGGGCTGTAGCTCAGAGCCCTACACATGTTGCTGTCTGGATCTGAAGATAAATCACACTGTAGGCTAGCTAGCTACACCTGATCCCACCGACCAATGACTTTGGATGGCCACTGCTACCACGCGGAAAGGAGAGAGAGAGGAGGGATCTCTCCATCTCCTCATCCCTCCATCTCTTCTCTCAATCTTTCCTCCAGACCAAGGCAGTGACATGTCAGAGTAATATTATTGGATTAGTTGAGGAAACAAGTTAATTCCTGAATCTGTTAAACCCATGGGAATTGGCCTATATGGATAGGGCTAAATTAAAATGTTTCTTACAGGAAGAAATATTGAAAACATATGCATAACCAAGGTGGTAATTAAAAGGGAACAGTTTAGAGATTACGGGAAAATGATTAGACTAAAGGTGAGGACACAACAGTTCAACTGACACGAGACTGAATCCAAACATTACACTGTTGATTTTACATTTACTGTATTTTTCACCACATTTATTGATAGCGAAATCTGAAAATACTCTGGATACAGTCATTGACATGATAAGAATATTCTTGGAACATTTTGGGTAGCAGCAACATAAAACATAAAATGACAAGGGTTTGAGTGAGACGTCTAACTGGTGTTTCCAAGTGGCCACACTCCTCTCCAAAGTGTGCACAGTTATTTCAATCCACTTTTATGACTCAAGGAAGAGTCTTCAACTATAAGGTGCTTTTTTTTGAGCTCTCCTAGCTTTGCCGATGAGGAACTAGAACAAGACACTTGTAGTTGTTTGGAACACAGCCCTGCATCCCCACCTTTACACAATTACTGTTGTTGTTTAACTAGAACAAGACACTTGTAGTTGTTTGAAACACAGCCCTGCATCCCCACCTTTACACAATTACTGTTGTTGTTTAACTAGAACAAGACACTTGTAGTTGTTTGGAACACAGCCCTGCATCCCCACCTTTACACACTTACTGTTGTTGTTTACACAATCCGAAAACAGTCCATTATAAATCACAATCTGGGTCAGATGGGAATCATTTGAAAGCTCGTTCTAGTGCCAACATAACTAGCTAAATTCTGAAATACAGTGCTGTCTTAGTGTTTGGCATTCACAAGGCAATTCAGAGAAGCATATCGTCATTTTGTTCGCGCATAGAATGAAGTCACGAGTGCATTCAGATGCGTGCTTTGTGTGAAACGGTCTTCACAATACAACAAACAGGCTCATTCTGTTCAGGACGAACCAGACAAACCACGCCTTGTCATCTTGTAACTGTACATCACGCATAGTGATCATAAACGTTGACACTGTATATCACATACGTTTTGTTATGTGGAAATGTGTAGTGCACATTTGGACTCACGTGTGTTTGGCTTGCTTTAATGACATCGAAGCAGTATTTATTTTACTCCTCAACATCTCATCTTTCAAAATACATAGTCATCTTAATTTACAGCGTTTCCCACACTCAGACAACCAAACCATTTATAAAAGTTGCCCAATTAGCGGGATGGATGGGGTGAAACTTCTTGTTGCACGGTGCTCAAGTTCAGAACAGTTGTCAGTTGAAACCCATATAGGGAAATTGTTTATTTTTATTTTTATTTAACCAGGCAAGTCAGTTACGAACTAATTTTTATTTACAATGACGGCCTACCCCGGCCTAACCCTAACCTGGACGACGCTGGGCCAATTGTGCGCCACCCTATGGGACAAACACGGCCGGTTGTGATACAGCCTGGAATCGAACCAGGGTCTGTAGCAACGCCTCTAGCACTGAGATGCAGTGCCTTAGACCGCTGCGCCACTCGGGAAAGGGGAAAGGGGATACCTAGTCAGTTGCACAACTGAATAGATTCAACTGAAATGTGTCTTCCTCATTTATCTCAACCCCTCTGAATCACAGAGCTATAAAACATAGACCCTGAGATCTGACGTGATGCATAGCATGTTACTGTACAGCCACTGCGTTCAAATTTAAGTGTCCAAATCTGCCATTTTCAACCCGTATACATGTACGAGTGTAAAGGGCTACAGCTTGAGTCATTAACAACGCTAAATAAACAATTAATAACAGTTAGAACTGGGACACTCATATTTCTACAAGTTACGTATCCACATCAGTGAGAGAGAACATTTGCAGTTTCACATGTGAAAATCACATTAAATTGAGAGTTCATATGTTGACCACACCTTTTCACATGTGAGGAGAATAGCATGTTTTCACCTCATGTGAATTGCAGTTTCAAATCAGATATGCAGTTTTACATGTGAAAAATCTCACTTTCACATGTTGAATTGCATTTTCACATGTGGAAAAACATTCACTTTTGAAATCATATTTGCAGTTTCTTAAGTTCAAAACTTCCACGTGATTTGTTTTTAACTTGCAGTTCCACATGTTAAATTTAAAATCTCACTTTCACATGTGGATTTGCAAGATTGCAAAACAATCCCATGTAGAAAACAATCACGTGAAGATCAAATGAGCAGTTTCACATGTAAGAAAACTCAGACTGTGAAAAGATTTTCACAATGGAATTTTACATTCACACGTGGGGTTGAAATCATTTTTTTCTCATTTTATATGAAAAGATGGTGTTAACATGTTGCAGTAGTAATGTTTCCACCGGTGGAATTAGGTGAAAACATCTAAAAAGCCCAAATGTGGGACAAGGGAACGGTTTTGCTGGATATTCTCGGAACAGTGGACTGTCGTGACGTGACTATCATTAATCTGATGACTGTTATTTATTTTATCAACTAACTATGTTTAATTGTTACTCGATTAAATTAAACATGTAACAATAAACTCATTAGGAATTTGGGGCACCACAGGAAAAGCTGTTTAACGAGTTACTATCTCCTGAATTAAACTAAAAGAGATAAACGAAAGATATAACTAAAATTAAACTAAAGATGTATGGATACAGTTGAAGTCGGAAGTTTACATACACTTCGGTTGGAGTCATTAAAACTCGTTTTTCAACCACTCCACACATTTCTTGTTAACAAACTATAGTTTTGGCAAGTCGGTTAGGACATCTACTTTGTGCATGACACAAGTAATTTTTCCAACAATTGTTTAGACAGACTATTTCACTTATAATTCACGGTATCACAATTCCAGTGGGTCAGAAGTTTATATACACTAAGTTGACTGTGCCTTTAAACGGCTTGGAAAATTCCAGAAAATTATGTCATGGCTTTAGAAGCTTCTGATAGGCTAATTGACATAATTTGAGTCAATTGGAGGTGTACATGTGGATGTATTTCAAGGCCTACCTTCAAACTCAGTGCCTCTTTGCTTGATATCATGGGAAAATCTAAAGAAATCAGACAAGCCCTCAGAAAAAAAATTGTTGACCTCCACAAGTCTGGTTCATCCTTGGGAGCAATTTCCAAACGCCTGAAGGTACCACGTTCATCTGTACAAACAATAGTACGCAAGTATAAACACCATGGGACCAAGCAGCCGTCATACCGCTCAGGAAGGAGATGCACTTTGTCTCCTAGAAATGAACGTACTTTGTTGCCAAAAGTGCAAATCAATCCCAGAACAACAGCAAAGGACCTTGTGAAGATGCTGGAGGAAACAGGTACAAAAGTATCTATATTCACAGTAAAACGAGTCCTATAATGACATAACCTGAAAGGCCGCTCAGCAAGGAAGAAGCTACTGCTCCAAAACCGCCATAAAAAGCCAGACTACGGTTTACAACTGCACATGGGGACAAAGATCGTACTTTTTGGAGAAATGTCCTCTGGTCTGATGAAACAAAAATATAACTGTTTGGCCAAAATGACCATCGTTATGTTTGGAGGAAAAAGGGGGATGCTTGCAAGCCGAAGAACACCATCCCAACCGTGAAGGACGTCAAATACACCATGACAGCGCAATACACAAGGGGTGGAACAGTGGCAAAGGTACCCACAGGACAAACATAATAATATTAGTCTGAGGAGAGATTAAATAGCATTAATACAACAAAAATAATTCTAAACACACCTTTAGTTTACAAAGTTAAACAGATGTATTTTTTCTTCCTAATAAGCAGGAGTAATATTCTTAGATCAGAATGACAGCAGACTGTACTTCTATCCTTGTCACTAAAGACTAACAGAAACAAAATACAAAATTAACTAGAATGGCGTGAAGTACGGATGAAGCAGCATCGTGTTGTGGGGGTGCTTTGCTGCAGGAGGGACTGGTGCACTTCAGAAAATAAATGGCATCATGAGAAGGAAAATTATGTGGATGTATGAAGCAACATCTCAAGACATCAGTCAGGAAGTTAAAGCTTGGTCGCAAATGGGTCTTCCAAATGGACAATGACCCCAAGCATACTTCCAAAGGACAACAAAGTCAAGGTATTGGAGTGGCCATCACAAAGCCCTGACCTCAATCCTATAGAAAATGTGTGGGCTGAACTGAAAAAGCGTGTGCGAGCAAGGAGGCCTACAAACCTGACTCAGTTACACCAGCTCTGTCAGGAGGAATGGGCCAAAATTCACCCAACTTTTTGTGGGAAGCTTGTGGAAGGCTACCAGTAACGTTTGACCCAAGTTAAACAATTTAACGGCATTGCTACCAAATACTAATTGAGTGTATGTAAACTTCTGACCCACTGGGAATGTGATGAAAGAAATAAAAGCTGAAATACATCTTTCTCTCTACCATTATGCTGACATTTCACATTCTTAAAATAACGTGGTGATCCTCACTGACCTAAAACCATTTCAAATTGTGGACCCAGGCCTCACCTTGTTTTGGTACTGTAGTTTTAACCATTCGTGATATCCGGTTTTCACCGTCCGTCTGCTTGGTCTGTATGTTAATTCTTAGCGAGTCCTTTTAAGCACTCTGGGTAAAGGAGGGCGTTCCGTCATGCTGACACAAACTCTGAGCTCACTTGGGGCTGGCTACTGACTGGGCATAAGTTTATATGAAAAACAATTATCTCATTTAGAAGGCTAAACTCACATTGCTATCTTCATAAAAGTATTCTCATATTTAATCGTATATTTTATACCACATTTACACCACCATTCAAAAGTTTGGGGTCACTTAGAAATGTCCTTGTTTTTGAAAGAAAAGCAATTTTTTTGTCCATTAAAATAACATCAAATTGATCAGAAATTCAGTGTCGACATTGTTAATGTTCTAAATGACTATTGTAGTTGGAAACAGCAGATTTTTTATGAGCCCATTATCAGCAACCATCACTCCTTTGTTCCAATGGCATGTTGTGTTAGCTAATCCAAGTTTATAATTGTAAAAGGCTAATTGATCATTATAAAACCCTTATGCAATTATGTTAGCACAGCTGAAAACTGTCGTCCTGATTAAAGAAGCAATAAATCTGGTCTTCTTTAGACTTGTTGAGTATCTGAAGCATCAGCATTTGTGGGTTCGATTACAGGCTCAAAATGGCCAGAAACAAAACAACTTTATTCTGAAACTCGTCAGTCTATTCTTGTTCTGCTTTTCCATGCGAGAAATTGCCAAGAAACTGAAGATCTCGTACAACGCTGTGTACAACTCCCTTCACAGAACAGCGCAAACTGGCTCTAACCAGAATAGAAAGAGGAGTGGGAGGCCCCGGTACACAATTGAGCAAGAGGACAAGTACATTAGTGTCTAGTTTAAGAAACAGACGCCTCACAAGTCCTCAACTGGCAGCTTCATTAAATAGTACCCGCAAAACACCAGTCTCAACGTCAACAGTGAAGAGGCGACTCCGGGATGCTGGCTTTCTAGGCATAGCTGCAACGAAGATGCCATATCTCAGACTGACCAATAAAAATATAAGATTAAGATGGGCAAAAGAACACCGACACTGGACAGAGGAACTATGCCTAGAAGGCCAGCATCCCGGAGTTGCCTCTTCACTGTTGACGTTGAGTCATGCCAAGACAGAATACATTTTTAGGGGGCAGGTTAATGGATCAAGTTCAATTGGCATTGACATATTTCTGCTGTATGAATGTCACTACCTGTTAAAGGGGCAATCCATAGTTGCTACATACATTTTTGGACTTATAAATGAATGATATGAACCTATTGCAATTTTGAATAATATAAAGTATAAATGCCTCATTAGCTTAGTTAAACTGTCCTACCCCACCAGAACCCAAAATATAAGCTTGTTTTACTCCAATGTTTGTAAACAAAGTAAATGTAAACCTCCACTAAAAACATGGTTAAAACTATCATTTTGATTTCGTAGATGGTCAGTTCTGTCATTTTTAGTATAGTCTCTGGATTTGAGAGTGGTTGCATTCCATCATTTAGGGGCGGCAGGTAGCCTAGTGGTTAGAGCACTGGGCCAGTAACCAAAAGGTTGCTAGATCGAATCCCTGAGCTGACAAGGTAAAAATCTGTTGTTCTGGCCCTGAACAAGGCAGTTAAACCTACTGTTCCGAGGCTGTCACTGTAAATAAGAATTTGTTCTTAACTGACTTGCCTAGTTAAATATATTTAAAAAAAGCTTTTGCTGAAACTGGCAGAGAGTAATAGTGCTATTATATGGTGCAATACTCTAGTGAGTGAGTTACTTTTATTCTGTTAATTTCAAGTAAAACTTCTGAAGTTAATAACAAAATTCTTAGTATTGCGAACAAAGAGAATGATATTTACTTTATCAATGTTTGCTATGGTAACACACATGGAAACCGGTCCCTTTTAAACTCTTTATATTTTTAAACTCTTGGCCAGCATATATTTTCCTTTATCTAAGGCTGTGGTGGATATGATTGCTAACTGTTATAAATCGCACATAGTTTGTACCATAGAGAGAAAGACATTGTTTACTCTGTCCAGTGTAAGGTAATCTTCAGTACTAAGCTCCATTTGTTTTGTTTAGCTTTTAAGCTGAGGGCAGAGAGGAAGGGAGAGAGGAGAAATCTCATTTCAAAACCTTTGAAAACATTCTTATCTCTATTTGTTCAGTTGTTGTTAATGCCACATACTGAAAGAATTTCAATGGCTGTTTTGCCATGAAGTCATTTGTTATCCTTCAGCAGGCCTTTGTCTCCCTATTGTGTGACAGGCCTCCGAGTGCTCCAATCCTCCAGATGGAGCAGGTACAGGCACACACACACACACGCGCACACACACACACACAGACACACTTGCACGCACACACAAACACAGACACAAGCACACACGCACACACACACACACACACACACACACACACACACACACACACACACACACACACAGACACAGACACAGACACAGACACTGGCAGTTTGACAGGCACAGAAGAACACACACACTTACACTGAAAAGACAGGTTCACACGCACACCCTCACACAGCTTTTGGCATTTGACATCAAATATCCATGGCTTTTGGTAGAAAGGGAAAATTATATCATATATTACAACGCCTCTATTCCCAAATATATACAGTTCAAGTTGGAAGTTTACATACACTTAGGTTAATTAAAACGAGTTTTTCAACCACTCCACAAATATCTTGTTAACAAACTATAGTTTTGGCAAGTTGGTGAGGACATCTACTTTGTGCATGACCCAAGTAATTTTTCCAACAATTGTTTCCAGACAGATTATTTCACTTATAATTCACGGTGTCACAATTCCAGTGGGTCAGAAGTTGACATACACTAAGTTGACTGTGCCTTTAAACAGCTTGGGGAAATGATGTCATGGCTTGAGAAGCTTCTGATAGGCTAATTGACATCATTTGAGTCAATTGGAGGTGTACCTGTGGATGTATTTCAAGTCCTACCATCAAATTCAGTGCCTCTTTGCTTGACATCATGGTAAAATCAAAAGAAATCAGACAAGACCTCAGAAAAAACATTGTAGACCTCCACAAGTCTGGTTCATCCTTGGGAGCAATTTCCAAATGCCTGAAGGTACCACGTTCATCTGTACAAACAATAGTACGCAAGTATAAACACCATGGGACCACGCAGCCGTCATACCGCTCAGGAAGGAGACGTGTTCTTTCTCCTAGAGATGAACGTACTTTGGTGCGAAAAGTGCAAATCAATCCCAGAACAACAGCAAAGGACCTTGTGAAGATTCTGGAGGAAACGGGTACAAAAGCATCTATATCTACAGTAAAATGAGTCCTATATCGACATAACCTGAAAGGCCGCTCAGCAAGGAAGAAGCTACTGCTCCAAAAACACCATAATAAAGTCAGACTACAGTTTGCAACTGCACATTGGTACAATGATCATACTTTTTTGAGAAGTGTCCTCTGGTCTGATGAAAAAAATAGAACTGTTTGGCCATAATGCTCATTGTTATGTCAGGAGGAAAAAGGGGGAGGCTTGCAAGCCGAAGAACACCTCCCAACCGTGAAGCATGGGGGTGGCAGCATCATGTTTTGGGGGTGCTTTGCTGCAGGAGGGACTGGTGAACTTCACAAAATAGATGGCATCATGAGGTAGGAAAATGATGTGGATATATTGAAGCAACATCTCAAGATATCAGTCAGGTAGTTAAAGCTTGGTCGCAAATGGGTCTTCCAAATGGACAATGACACCAAGCATACTTCCAAAGTTGTGGCAAAATGGCTTAAGGACAACAAAGTCAAGGTATTGGAGTGGCCATCACAAAGCCCTGACCTCAATCCTATAGAACATTTGTGGGCAGAACTGAAAAAGCAATGTGCGAGCAAGGATGTCTACAAACCTGGCTCAGTTGCACCTGCTCTGTCAGGAGGAATGGGCCAAAATTCACCCAACTTATTGTGGAAGGCTACCTGAAACGTTTGACCCAAGTTAAACAATTTGAAGGCAATGCTACCCAATAATAATTAAGTGTATGTAAACTTCTGACCCACTGGGGATGTGATGAAAGAAATAAAAGCTGAAATAAATCATTCTCTCTACTATTTCAAATCCGTAAAATAAAATGGTGATCCTAACTGACCTAAGACAGGGAATTTTTACTAGGATTAAATGTCAGGAATTGTGAAAAACTGAGTTTAATTGTATTTGGCTAAGGTGTATGTAATCTTTCCGACTTCAACTGTATCTCCCACTATATGCTGGAGATGTGTAAACTACGAACCACTGTGTTACAAGGTTGCATAATGACACTGGTGTTTACAAACAGTGTTTTACAACTTTATTATTTTCTTTTGGAGTACATTGTCGGTGGAGATATAATCCCCAATGGAACAGACACGTTTTATTCCATAAAACCACTCATCTGAGAAGTAATGCATGGTATAATGCAATCTGAAATACTCTTACTGTGGAAGTGCAAAATCATTACCTGTGTGTCTGCAGCTGTGTGTTCACTCTTCTTCACATCTTAGTTGCATAGAAAAGAGGTATATGTCTCGTAGACCTAAAATGACTATGTAACTCATGTAATCTTGTTGACAACGAGTATCAAGTACATGTACATTAAACGTTTTTAACAATCGCTAATTATTATTTCATTTGTTTCTCTCTTTTCTTTCACATGTGGGTTCTGTCCTGTCCTGTGGATGTTCTCAAATACAGGTTAGTACTCATTACTTTTCAGAATCCATCATCCCCAAAATCATCCACAAGTGGGATTGTGTATTATATTTCCCCCCCGCATAAAATGTCAGCCTCAATCATTATTGTCTTATTACCCTGATTGATCAGATTTTGGTAACGTCTCTCCGCTGCTCTCCCGACCTACACCAACACTGAAAGGGAGTTGGTTTAAAAAATATGGCACCAGTTTATTCACATTAGTAGAAAACCATTCATTTGTTTATGAAATATTAAGATAATAATGCGATGTGCGTATTAGTATGTCCTGTCCCTGCACTACCTCTACCGTATTATCCTTTAACAAAGAGACAGGTGGAGACGACCGTATCTGTAAAGATGACACATTTTCCTTCTTCGCTGGTCGAAAGTTTCCCCTAAACGTATTGCCATGGTCGAGACGGCATGGTTTCTGTCAGCGATTCGGGGAATCAGCCACGCAGTGCAAGCTCTGAGCACTGTTTTGTACGATGAAACAAAATATTTCTAAAAGTCAACGTATAGAACTCTCAGGATGGAATCAAACCTTTACCAACAGACGCCATTAGTTCACATTCTTATTCCCTTTGCTGCAAGAGTCCTGTCTTTTTATTGAACCTTTATTCAAGAAGGGAGTCGTGCTGAGACCACGCAGATGAGCCCTGCATGAACATATCAATAAACAACCATTGCACTTTACATGAAAAGCAAACACAAAACAGGAAAAGCAGAACACAATCATATGAAACAAACCCTCTTAACATCCACCTAAATTGGCCTAAATGTAAGAGCAGGTTCCATACCAAGCGGGATGTAATAACGGTTACAGTTTGTTCGTAAATGATTTGATTGACTCGTGCTGGACCTCGCCGCTCCATTCTAAACTCGAATGGGGTCTGGCTATAATTTGTACCTCACTTTGATTGACACCCCCTGTCTCTATCTTAACTGTGACCCTTGACAATGTACATTGGAGTCGTATTAAAGGCAAGGTGCTAACGCATATTAGGGAGAGAAAAAATTAAGCTAAGTCAGTGAACTGACAAAGCTCACCCCCCCCCCCTCCCCCCAGTACATTATACAGGCGTAAACAGTGGTGATACAGCGCCTTGTGTAGGGGGAAAAGCAAGGGTATAAACATAAACTATAACAATGTAGCCTTCATAAATAGGTGCTTTATTTGTCAAAACGCCTCACTTTGGGGTCGGGACATACTTTAATGCACCTCGAGCCCTTGGCATATTTAAAAGGGAGCTGTTTTTTTCCTGCAGCAAAGATATAGGCTTATTGTGCTCTACGTCTGTCCAGGCTGTAAATAGTTGTAAATCTTCGATGGAACATTTATTTTAGCGAGACACCAAAGCCTTCCACTCGAAACGATTGAATGCTACTTATTTGATTATGTTTCCCTTTTCATTTTGGGGGATTTTGTGAAGAGTCTGGTTTGAAGACAATGAACCAACAACAGATTGTTTTAACAGCTGCGTGTCTTTGATTGTGCTCTGTCTTTGAAGTATCACTTTAAGTTAGCCTTTGAACTTGGATAGAGATCAGCAATTAATTGGGTCTTCTTTTTGATGTAAGACGCGGGGATTTGTATTGTTGAAACGTTCATAAATGGCCTCCAAGCGACTGGACAACAAGTCCGGTGTTGATTTTCAATTGAAGCAGTGGAGAGGAAGGGAGAAAGGGAGAGAGAGAGACTAAAACCACATCTTGTTTTTCTGCTCCTAGTACTGTATTATTGTATCATCTGCTAAGTACATGCTGAGAGCGAGAGAGAAAATTGGGAAGAAATCTTGGACAATGACTCATCAACATGGACTTAGCCCCTCCTGTTAGTTGGTTTCAAGTTCTCATACACGTTATAATCCACAAGTAAAAAAATATATACAATTAGTTTATCTTCAAAATAGGACCTTTAAAAAAAATGTTTTATACATATACAGTGCTGTCACTCAGACCCTACACGTTGTTATGTGGCTCAACAATGCATTGTGTTATCTACACTGCTCTTTTCATGACATAGACTGACCAGGTGAAAGCTATGATCCCTTATTGACGTCACTTGTTAAATCCACTTCAATCGATGTAGATGAAGGGCAGGAGACCGGTTAAAGAATGATTTTTAAGCCTTGAGACATGGATTGTGTATGTGTGCCATTGAGGGTGAATGGGCAAGACAAAACGATTTAAGTGCCTTTGAACGGAGTATGGTAGTAGGTGCCAGGTGCATTGGTTTGTGTGAAGAACTGCAACACTGCTGGGTCTTTCACGCTAAACAGTTTCCCGGTGTGTATTAAGAATGGTCAACCACACAAAGGACATCCAGCCAAGAAAATTGGCCAGCATCCCTGTAGAGCACTTTCAAGACCTTGTAGAGTCCATGCCCCAACGAATTGAGGCTATTCTGAGGGCAAAAGGTGGGGTGCAACTCAATATTAAGAAGATGTTCTTAATATTTTTTACACTCGGTGTGTATGTTTCATTAAATCAGCGACGGTTACAGCCCCCAAGGCCCTCCGAAGAGTTGGATCCGCCTGTAACATTTATACTTAGTCTGGCTTTTGCTTTTGACAGCAGTAATAATGTGCCGTTTGAGGTACTTGTTATTTTGCAAAAACTCAATCTATTATAGGATTAAGTAATTGAACACTAATCTAAAGGACTCGGGGTTCCCACTTGTTTGATATTGCCTTTAATCTTTGAGCAGTTTGAGAGAGGCAGCGAAGGACAGAGTCACTGGGACGGAAAACAGATTAGTTCAATTTCACGTTTTTAAGGAAGAGCTACTAGCTTTATTGGGATTACTGTTGAATCAGTCAATTTAAATGTGTTTAATGACACATGGATTATTTTCGCCTCTTTATATACACGTGGCTTCGTGTAAGGAGATACACTCATACAGTGATGGCTGGTTCTTACAGTTGTCCCCCTGAACATATAATCCTATAGGGTAAAAAGGTGAATCCATCTGGGTTTCTTTCTTTTCATATGAACAATGTTATACAATGTACGGGATCAATGCCTGAACAAATGGGCTATAATGATCTCTACTTACAGTCCCTAGTCAAAGCCTATTGCACGGTGTTCACTTTTTGCTGCCTTAAAATAAAACATATCAATATACACAACCTACTCCACGTTTTCAAAGTGAAAGACAACTTTTAGAACATTTTCCAAATGAATAAGAAATACAAAATGAGGATGAATTGATTGCTTATGTCTTCACACCCCAGAGTTAATGCTTGGTCGAAGCACCTTTGGCAGCCATTACAGCTATGAATCATGTTGAATAAGATTCTACCGACCTGAGGGAAACATACTGTATATCCATTGTTTTCGTCAAAATTACTCAACCTCAGTCAATTTCAAATCAAATCCAACTTTATTTGTCACATGCGCCGAATACAACAAGTATAGACATTACCGTGAAATACTTACTTATAAAGCCCTTAACCAACAATGCAGTTCAAGAAGAAGACAATATTTACTAAGTAGGCTAAAATACAAAGTAAAAATAAAAGTAACACAATAAGAATAACAATAACGAGGCTATATACAGGGGGGCACCGGTACCGGGTCAGGCTAGTTGACGTAATCTGCACATGTAGGTGGGGGCGAAGTGACTATGCATAGGTAACAAACAAACAGCGAGTGTACAAAGGGGGGGGTGGTCAATGTAAATTGTCCTGTGGCCATTTTATTAATTGTTCAGCAGTCTTATGGCTTGGGGGTAGAAGCTGTTAAGGAGCCTTTTGGTTCTAGATTTGGAGCTCCGGTACCGCTTGCCATGCGGTAGCAGAGAGAACAGTCTATAATTTGGGTGACTGCAGTCTCTGACAATTTTATGGGCTTTCCTCTGATACCACCTACTATATAGGTCCTGGATGGCAGGAAGCTTGGCCCCAGTGATGTACTGGGCCATTCGCACTACCCTCTGTAGCGCCTTATGGTCAGATGCCGAGCAGTTGCCGTACCAGGTGGTGATGCAACCGGTCAGGATGCTCTCGATGGTGCAGCTGTATAACCTTTTGAGGATCTGGGGACCCATGCCAAATTTGGTTGGGAATCATTGATGGACAGCAATATTCAAACATTGTCTCTGTTTTTTTTAAGCATATTTAGGTCAGGACAGAGACTTGCCCATTCAGGAAAACTCAACACCTCCTGTAAAGCCATTCTGCTGTGTCTTTGGCATTAACATTTGGGTAATTGTTAAAAGAAATATGAAAAGAAGCAAAGCTCAGGTAAAAAGTGAAAGGAAACCATGCCTCAGTCTTCTGAAAACCTAACCCTCGGATAGAGTTATTTTTCAGCTCGACATTTACACAGATTTGTATGCCAAAGACACACCATAATGGCTTTCCAATATGTGTTTGAAATTCAGAGACAAGATTTTAATATTGTTGTCCATGAATGATGGATCCAAATGTACTGAACTTCAGTAATTTTGACCAAAACAATAGACACTTGATAAAGAGCAATAATGACTTTATAAAATCTATAATTCAAATACTGAGCTACAGTGCACCTTGCATTCAGAAAGTATTCAGACCCCTTGACTTTTTCCACATTTTGTTACGTTACAGCCTTTTTCTAAAATGGATCACATTTTTTTTTAAATCCTCATCAATCTACACACAATACCCCATAATGACAAAGCAACATTTTTCCAAATTTATAGAAAACAGAAATACCTTATTTACATAAGTATTCAGACCCTTTGCTATGTTTCCATTGATCATCCTTGAGATGTTTCTACAACTTGATTGGAGTCCACCTGTGGTAAATTCAATTGATTGGACATGATTTGGAAATGCACACACCTGTCTGTATAAGGTGTAGAGAAACAAGATTTTATGGTCTGATGAAACCAAGATTGAACTCTTTGGCCTGAATGGCATGCGTCACGTCTGGAGGAAACCTGGCACCATCCCTACGGTGGAGAATGGTTGTGGCTGCATCATACTTTGGGAGTGTTTTTCAGCGGCAGGGACTGGGAGACTAGTCAGGATCGAGGGAAATAAGAATGGAGCAAAGTACAGAGAGTTCCTTGATGAAAACGCTCAGACTGGGGCGAAGGTTCACCTTCCAACAGGGCAACGATCCTAAGCACACAACCAAGACAATGCAAGAGTGGCTTCGGGACAAGTCTCTGAATGTCCTTGAGTGGCCAAGCCAGAGCCCGGACCTGAAACCGATCTAACTTCTCTGGAGAGACCTGAAAATAGCTGTGCAGCGATGCTCTCCTCCCAACCTGACAGAGCTTGAGAGGATCTGCAGAGAAGAATGTGAGAAACTCTCCAAATACAGGCAGTGGTGTAAATTACTTAAGTAAAAATATTTTAAAGTAGTACTTAAGTCATTTTTTTGTTGTTTCTGTACTTTATTTTACTATTTACTATTACTATTTACTGCCAACTTCTACTTTTACGTCACTACATTCCTAAAGAAAACTATGTACGTTTTACTCCATACATGTGCTGTTTGGTTAATATAAGGTATTTGAAATGGTTTATACTTATACTTTTGATACTTAACTACATTTGAGCAATTCCATTTACTTTGATACTTAAGTATATTTAAAACCAAATGCTTTTAGACTTTTACTCAAGTAGTATTTTACTGGGTGACTTTCACTTTTACTTCTATTTAGATGTCTTTACTTTTACTCAAGTATGACACTAGAGTACTTTTTACACCACTGAATAAAGGTTTGCCAAGCTTGTAGCGTCATACCCAAGAAGTCTTGAGGCTGTAATCACTGCCAAAGGTGCTTCAACAAAGTCCTGATTTAAACGGTCCTAACACTTATGTAAATGTCATATTTCAGATTGTTATGTTTTATAAATTTGCAAAACAAAAAAAATAGCTTTTGCTTTGTCATTATTGAGTTGTGTGTGTAGATTGATGAGAAAAAACAAAAAATGTAATCCATTGTAGAATAATGCTGTAACGAAATGTATTTTAATTTTTAAGTCAAGGGATCCGAATGCATGCTTAAAAAACAGAGAAATTAAATTATTTTATAATATAATACAGTGTCTCAGAGAAAGATTTTGTTTAACAAGAAATGAAAAGGTGGGGGTCAAAATGATTGACACCACTAAATATTCTTATAAATAAAGTAGTCACGTTTAGTATTTGGTCCCGTATTCCTAGCGCGTAATGACTACATCAAGCTTGTGACTCGACAGATTATTTTGTGCTCAATAGAAGTTAATAGTAAATAATGTATTGTGTCATTTTGGTGTCAATATGTTTCATGAATTGTAAATAATGATGAGTGAGAAAGTTAGAGGGTCAAATATCATAAGCCCAAGACATGCTAACCTCCCCTCTTATTGGTAATGGTGAGAGGTTAGCATGTCTTGAGAGTTGTGCAAAGTTGGTAGAATATTATTCAAAATAATTTACAGCTGTAATGTCTACCTAAGGCGCTTCCACCAAGTGTTAACTCTGAGGTGTGAATACAAACGCATATTCTGGAACTTTCTTTCTCTTTGAATGTGTGGAGTATGTTGTGTAGCTCTGTCGGGAAAGAAATCTAATTTATACCCTTTTTAGATGACATTTTTAAGGTTAACTGCCTTTGAAAACAAACTTCTTCGATATTAGTCAAAAACATTTATTCTAGTGTCAAAATGTACTACAAAGTGTAAATAGGATCATTTTGGTCATTAAGTCAGTCTCGTCTAAAACAGAGTTTTGACTTTTTGAGGCTTTGGTTTGGATTACCATTATGTCAACTATACATGCCACCTTTTGCCTGTTAATATGGTGGCACCGTGTTTTCTGGGAAAAGACTGGGTGGGTTCGCTTTGCAAGGCCCGGTGCCTCGGGTGGCGGGGGGCTCTCCTTAGGAGGACCAATGGAATGATCGAAAACGAACTTTCCCAGTGGACCGTCTTCCCCAGACAAGACGTGTGGTTAGTACTTGCCCTTGCTCGGGAAATGTTCCACAATCTTGTGCAGATGGTCAGGATATGGATTACATCCGACTAGCTTCTACGTGGGTTGTCAACCGTCAAACCTGAGACTGTATATCTACCTGAGTCTACTTATACAGAGTTCTACATCATTTATCAAAGGACACGTCATATTATCATAATGTCATAACTGTTAGATGTACTGTACAGTATGTATTCTTTATGGATTATGTATTTTTAATTAATCATGCTCCATATTATTACCTCTCCCTCAACAGAAGTACAACAACATAGAAACAAAAAGTTTCAGATCGTGCCCTATATCTGTCAAAGCCATCGGGAGCCTGGGCATAATAGTTGATTTATATTCTGCTCCGGAGATATGCAATTTCTGTGGTAAAATTCCCATTGAATCAAGGACAGAAGAAACGGCTGACCTCAACACACAAGATGACCCACATAAGGCAATATATGGAATTTGTGATCCACTTAAATGACAATCAGCAGTTTATACAAATAACAAAGTGTTTCCGTCAAATGCTGTCAAATGCTGAGCGATGGGGCTGGAGAAATGTAACCACTCTCAAATTCATAGACAGAGCAATAGATGCAAGGGCTGTCCATTCATGACATCAACTTACTAGTTTTTACCATGTTTTGAGGCTATATAGTGTTTGTTTTGTTAAAAATAAAAATGTTTTGAGGCTATATAATGTGATGGGGTATGGCAGTTGAACTAAGCTCAATATGTGACATTCTTCAAGAATCAACGTGTACATACTGTATCATTAAGCAACTGCAAATTGCCCCTTGTAATTAACTATTCTAATGAGACTATGTTGAATACACATACTCTAGTCCTTTACTATCCTTATGGACAAAATATTTTTACATGGTGTCCTACATTTTGTCAGCTAAAATCAGGATATTGCCTAAGCGAAGGTTGTGCGGTGTTCTCTAGTTGTCAAAAGGCAGTAAGTAATGATTAAAATAGCAGTGTGAAATGCGGGGATATTAAAGTGATGCTAATGATAAGTGAGAGAAGAAAAGGCCAAGCTATATTTTAATTCCTCGGAGAATGGTTAATGACTTCTATCGCCTGAGATTCTCAAAACTGATGAGACAGGTTTAGTTTAGAGAGAGAGAAAGAGAGAGAGAGAGAGAGAAATTAAATGTATTAAACTCTTTTAAGGAAGCACATTGATCTGCATAGGTTAAACCTTTGAAAAAAATGGCCTAAAAGCCACCCAGACATCCTGTAAAGCTGTCATCTAGAGCCAGGGCTGTTGAGTTGCTCAAGGCACACTAAAGAATTCATTACCTGCGAACTGCCACGTTTAATAAAAAAATATCAATAATTTAAATGGAAAGGTTTGCTCCTGTTTAGAGCACAGTGTTTTTACAGTTTGTTATAATCAACACTCCATGTTGTTAACTTACATATACCTTTATTTGTATATAGCCTAACTATATTATTTTTCTAGCATGTGTCCCAATGCCCCAGCTTCCCTAACAAATCAGCAGTACCATACCAAAAATGAGTCAAATATTTATCTCTTGTTTCAGAGGCCTCGCTCGGTTGAGACTATAGAAATTTTAAGCAGGACAATAACACAGGAGCCTGCGTGACCCGAGTAATGAAATGTATGGCTCGTGTTGATGTAACAGTATAACTTTAGACCGTCCCCTCGCCCCGACACGGGCGCGAACCAGGGACCCTCTGCACACATCAACAACTGACACCCACGAAGCGTCGTTACCCATCGCTCCACAAAAGCCGCGGCCCTTGCAGAGCAAGGGGAAACCCTACTTCAGGTCTCAGAGCAAGTGACGTAACCGATTGAAATGCTATTAGCGCGTACCCGCTAACTAGCTAGCCATTTCACATCCGTTACACTCACCCCCCTTTCAACCTCCTCCTTTTCCGCAGCAACCAGTGATCCGGGTCAACAGCATCAATGTAACAGTATAACTTTAGTACGTCGTCCCCTCGCCCCGACACGGGCGCGAACCAGGGACCCTCTGCACACATCAACAACGGTCGCCCACGAAGCATCGTTACCCATCGCTCCACAAAGGCCACGGCCCTTGCAGAGCAAGGGGAAACCCTACTTCAGGTCTCAGAGCAAGTGACGTAACCGATTGAAATGCTATTAGCGCGTACCCGCTAACTAGCTAGCCATTTCACATCCGTTACATTGACATGGCATTAAAGCAATTCAACACCATTCATTAATCTTTGTTTTCCCGGGAAACCTTCTGGCATGTCCTTCACCAAGGTACTACCATAGCAATGACAGAAATTGTAAGGCTCAACACACATAGTTCCTGGTGGCAATTAACATGCATTCCTATGCACTGAGCCCCTCGCATAGCAGCCCCAATCCGTACAGCCGCAAGACTCTTTATCAGCGCCGGGGTGATAGAAATCGCTGAACATTCTGCTGACAGCAGATAATTTTTGTTTTGATACAGATGTCAGGCTTGACTTGGTGGTGCTTTCCACTCTTACAGCTACAGGCCCCGGTAGCTTTATTCAGTAACAGAGAGACAAAAAGGCTTTTACTCTTTTTCTTTCTCTCCCTCTTTCTCTCTCCATCTATCTATTTCCTTCTCTTTCTGTTATTTCTTTCTCTCTCTCTCGCTCCTTCTCTCCATCTGTCTCTCGTTCTCCTTCCATCTCAATCTTCTTCTCTCTCCATGTCTCTCGCTCTCTCTCTCTCTTTCTGTTATTTCTTTCTCTCTCTCTCGCTCCTGCTCTCCATCTATCTCTCGTTCTCCTTCCATCTCAATCTTCTTCTCTCTCCATGTCTCTCGCTCTCTCTCTCTTTCTGTTCCCATCTCCCGTTCTCTCTCTCACTTCATCTATCTCTCTCGCTCTCTCTCTCACACTCACACACACACACGCACGCACGCACGCACGCACGCACGCACACACACACAATAAATAGGTCTGATATTTAAAGCACTGGTAGGAGTGACTGTCATCATCCCAGAGAGGACGAATAACAGGACTCATCTAACACTGAAACCTTTAGTGTAGTCTAAACAGAGCACATCTCTCTTTGCTAGGCCACAGGCCTGCATTTAGCCCTGCTATTATACCACAAATCTCAATGGGAGCAGAAAGCTGCAGCAAAAAAAGGATCAAGCAAATCAGCCCCAGTTGATTATTATACTTTTTTTGTTACATCAATCTTAAGTAGTGCTTCTAGCATATCACTAAAGTGTTGAAAACAAATATTCACTTGAAGTTGACTGATCTTTCATCCTGCCAGCTAGAGGCTGGAAGAGGGAAGAGCATTCAATTGACTGACCAGGGCAGGCCCGGCTTCAAGATGACATGCCTGAGGGGGAATTTTAAATCAATGTGGGGGGCACAACTCGTTTTGCTTTGGAGCCCCAATAAAACAAGGTAGATTGGTCCGACTACTGTTCAAATGGAACAAAAGAATGATCTGAATTGTAGCCGTACACATCAACAACCGTTGTTTTATAGAATAACATAAGAAAGATTTGCGCCCCACCACCACATACTGTACAAGTGTGTCCGGATTTCAACCGTAGCTGCAGTAGGCCTACACATCATTTGATTTGAAGTTCAGCCGTAGCTGCAGTAGGCCTACACATAATGTGATCTGAATTTCAACCGTAGCTGCAGTAGCCCTACACATAATGTGATCTGAATTTCAACCGTAGCTGCAGTAGGCCTACACATCATGTGATCTGAATTTCAGCCGTAGCTGCAGTAGGCCTACACATCATTTGCGCTACCAACACGCACAGATCAGCTCGACAGCCTAGTGGTGCTAATTCTGTCACAGATTCTTACAGACTTCATAGCTTAAACTTCAATAATGTCAAACTTGTGACCCTACTCAATGAGCGCAACCAAGCCTCCACTTCTCCAGGTGCGCAATATTTTCTGTGTGGGAGAGTTTCACACACACACACACACACACACACACACACACACACACACACACACACACACACACACACACACACACACACACACACACACACGCTAAAGCAAGAGAGTATTGACATCACTTTTACAGTAGCCTATCACACAACTAATGTTTAATGCAAATGAATGATAGAGTGAACGTTTGCCTATTGGTCTTAATACTGCGACATACAACATATTGCAAAAAAAAGTCTGCCTCTCTGAAATGCAGCCATATACACTACAACTGTAATTTTGCACACAGGAAAGCATGCAATGTTGAAGAGAAGCCCTACGAAGACTGGTAGCCCAAAATGCGCTCGTTAAAACGGCACACGCCACACGGCGTAACCATCGATGCAGGACCATCCTTGGACAGAAGGCTTTCGCCAGTCAAAGCGCTGGGAAAAATAATGGTAGATGCGCTGCCAATTTCAGCACCACCGGAGTGGACAGCCAGGACAACAGGAACGCTACGCTAGGGCTCACCTCAGAGCACAACCAAATAGGCTGCATTGGTCATTGACCCTATATCCATCGAATAACGCAAAGCTGTATATCTATCAATAGCAATTAGATCCGTAAAAGCAAGTAGCCTAATGGCACTGTCACAGATAAACCTAAAAGATGCAATGAAGTAAAAAGCAAAGGCCTAAACTATACATTACATTTAAAAAAATGAGCCAAACAACCAGTAGACTTACATGAGGGAAAACCAATGAATAAATAATTCTGACATGGCGGCAAGGGCCGTAAAGGTTGAATCGAACCATTTAGAACAGTTGTAGCCTCCTCGATGCTGTGTTGAACCTCATGAGAAGTTTCTGATTCCATTGTCCTTCCTGGCTAAATGTACTTGTCAGTACCCTCTATAATGCCAGCTGGACAAGCTGGGCTTTTTTTGTTGATGTAACATTCTCTGTTCAATGAATCCGTTCTTCAGGGTGGAGAACGAATTTCCGCACATTGCTGTAGATGCCCCCGAAATGTTAGTCATGTTTCAGTGTCAACAGCACAGTCGGCATTGCTGACCAAGGCCCCACCGTATCTTTGAAGAACACTGAGTGGGGGTCCATTTGTTGTTGCTGGCTGTGGTTGCGATTTCACTTTGCAAGAATGTGTGCGCCACAATAAACTCTGCTTTCACTGGTTCAGTTTTGGTTAGGTTCAACAGGTCGTCAGGTGCTGGTTGCTGAGGTAACGGAGTTGCAGGCGCTTGTTGTGACGTAACCCTCGTGTTGCTGGTGATAGGCCCTTCTCGATCGTGTTAGTCAGCAGGTGGTGTGGGGGGGACGGGCGGGTATTACATTTGCTGCTAGGCTCCTCAGTCTCTGCGGTCGGGCCTACAGGCTGGTTGGTGAGCTTGGCATTGCGGTCCTCAGTTTTTTTTGCTCTTGGCAGTGCCCAGCCATTTTTGGATATCCATGCTGATCAAAGCCAATGTCGTGATGTGACTAAACATGAATCTGATTATTGTTATATATGACTCAACTAACTAGGTTTAATTGTTACTCGATTAAATTAATCATGTAACATTTAACTCATTAGGATTTAGGGCACCACGAAATAGGTTTTTAATGATTTACCATCTCCCGAATTAAACTCTAGAAGATATATAATATATGTATTGATAACAGTCACTTATTAATCATTACCTCATATCAGTCTCATAATTCTGAACGTCACATACTCCTTGCATCTGCACAAACCCCAGCTTTACTGATCATTCCGTACCACACAAATGTATTTATTTATTTAGTAACTAACTAAATGAAAACACAGGATACACACACACACATACACACACGGTACAGGTTATTGATTAGAAACTTAATACGATGGAAACAGGTCCCTAGCGTACTAACGACAACATGACTGCTTGATTATCAAAAGAGGGAGGAGCAGAGAGGGGAAAAAGGGGAAAGAAAGAGAGACAACACTTATACACTTGTATCTACGCTCACAGTAATCCTAATACTTTGCCTCCGAACCGCCACCCGTTTGGGGTAAGAAATAATGAATGTATTTACGGGGAGATAAATAGAAACGGAATACAGCTATAAACACAGGCAAAATCCTAGAGAAAAACCTGGTTCAGTCTGCTTTCCAACAGACACTGGGAGACAAATTCACCTTTCAGCAGGACATTAACCTAAAGCCCAAATCTACACTGGGGCTGCTTTTTAAATTTATTTTACCTTTATTTAATTAACTAGGCAAGTCAGTTAAGAACATATTCTTATTTTCAATGACTGCCTAGGAACAGTGGGTTAACTGCCTTGTTCAGAGGCAGATTTTTACCTTGTTGACTTAGGGATTCGATCTAGCAACCTTTCGGTTACTAGTCCAACGCTCTAACCACTAGGCTACCTGCCGCCCCATACCAAGGCAACATTGAATGTTCTTGAGTGGTCTAGTTACAGTTTTGACTTAAATCGTCTTGAAAATCTATGGCAAGACTTGAAAATGGGTGTCTAGCAATGATCAACAATCAACTTGACCAAGCTTGAAGAATTTATTAAAGAATGATGGACAAATATTGTGCAATCCAGGTGTGCAAAGCACTTAGAGACTTACCCCAAAACACACAGCTGTAATCACTGCCAAAGGTGTTTTTACAAATGTATGACTCAGGAGTGTGAATACTTCATTTTCAACACATTTGCTGAATTTTATAAAATCATGTTTTCACTATGGGGTATTATGTGTAGATGGATAATTCAATATTTATTTATTTATTTATACATTTTGAATTCAGACTTAACACAACAAAAAACATAGCTTCATGTTGGTATCTGTACTGATGGCGCAAATGCCATGACAGGGAGACGTAGTGGAGTGGTAACGTGCGCGCAAGCAGTTGCTCCCGACGCCACTTGGGTACACTGCAGCATCCACCGAGAGGCTCTTGCTGCCAAGGGAATGCCTGACAGCTTGAAAGACGTTTTGGACACTACAGTGAAAATGGTTTGTTAAACATTGTTAAAGCAAGGCCCCTGAACTCTCGTGTATTTTCTGGACTATGCAATGATATGGGCAGCGACCATTTATCAAGGGGCAAAGTAATGACACGTACCTGAGTGAGTTGGGTGCGCAATTACACAGGTACTTTCCCGAAACGGATTTGCCTTGGCAATGTTAAGACACTGATGCCCTTTGCAACCACGTACCTATGTGAGAGTGGATTCTCGGCCCTCACTAGCTTGAAAACTAAATACAGGTACAGACTGTGTGGAAAATTATTTAAGACAGAGACTCTTTGAAATACAACCCAGCATTGCAGAGTTATGTGCATCCTGTCAAGCACACCGTTCTCAATAACCTGTGGTGAGTTATTCACAATTTCCGATGAACAAATAAGGTTTTATATGTAAGATGGTTAAATAAAGAGCAAAATGATTGATTATTATTATATTATTATTTGTGCCCTGGTCCTATAAGAGCTCTTTGTCACTTCCCACGAGCCGGGTTTTGACAAAACGTGTGTGTGTGGCAGGCTTACAATGATGTCAAAAAACGAAATTTGAGAGTGCGCTGACCCTGGTGCTAGAGGGGGTATGCAGCTGGAGGTTGAATGTTTGAAGGGGTACGGGACGATAAACATTTTGGGAACCACTGGTGTAGAGCAAGGCGCAGTAGTTCTCCGGTACTCGTCGGTGGGATTTGTTAATCCAGGAAAGTGGTCTAAGGTAGTATCATCAGTAACATCCTCACCCTGAATTATCCCCTCGGTCATATAGAGTTGTCACATCAAAAACAGCATGCAGTCTTGAAGTCTCCTTAGCCAGAGCGAGATGTTCTTTTAGGACCCCGTTCTCCTCTAGTAGTTCAATAATCCGGTATTTTGAGGCAGTGAGTTGTTTACACTTTTCACAAGTGTTTCAACTACAGTGAACATATCACAGGTCTCACATTTTACGGCTTTTCTATCCATCTCCTGATCCGACTCCAAATCAAAAGAGTCCGACATGCTTATACTCGACCCTGACTACAAGAACCAACCGCAATGTAAGACTGGCTTTGCCGGTGACAGCCAGACAACCTAGCTAGTCGGAGCTAGCTGTTGCTAGCCTGCTAACATTAACGCCAGAAGACTGTATAATCCAGCCAAAAATGGTGTGTTAAGAACAGCACTAACACCGTGGTCCCAAAATAATAAAACACTAAAACAAAAAGTTTTAAAGGTATAAAATGTATAAGTGTCTTAGAAATATAAAACATTATAGCGTAGTGTTTTGAACAGTATTAAACACTGAAGCGCTGTATCGCCACTACAAACTTTCTTGCTCTACCTTCCTGGTATTTGGTATTTATTAAGATCCCCATTAGCCGCTGCAAAACCATAAGCTACTCTTCCTGGGGTCCACATGAAACATGACATAATGCATAGTAGAGAACAGGTCAAAAATACACCTTATGGAACAGTGGGGACTGTGAAGAGACACACACACAAAGGTACAGACATACGCACACAAGCGCAAGCATACACACTTTGTAATATTGTTGTATGGTGGTATTATACATTTGGTATTGTAGATATGAAGTGGTGTAATAATGTAATATGATGTTTTTGTTTTATATGTAATGTAAGTGACTTAATGTGTTTGTACCCCAGGAAGAGTAGCTGCTGTCTTGGCAGCATCTAATGGGGATCCCATAATAAATAAAAATTACAAAAAAACATTATTAATCAAGGACTGAAATACATACATTTTAATTTGTACACATAGCATACATATCCGTACATACACACAATATCTAGGTCTAACACATAGTACAGTGCAAATTACAATACAATATATATTAGGGGTGCACAATATATCAGTAAGCATATCGGAATCGGCCGATATTAGCTAAAAATGCCAACATCGGCATCGGCCCGATGTCTAGTTTAACGCCGATGTGCAAAACCGATGTCAAAGCTGACGTGCATACCTATATAACGTAGTTAGATGACGTAATGACTATACTGACGTAATACTGAGTGTAATACTAAGTGCACACTTCCAACAACTAAACAAGTTCAAGTCGAGCAGTCATTTGAAAGAGTAAGAACATTTCAGCGAGACAACTCAAAGGCGAAATCCATTAACTTCTTATGGGTGGGGGGCAGTATTGAGTAGCTTGGATGAATAAGGTGCCCAGAGTAAACTGCCTGCTACTCAGGCCCGGAAGCTAAGATATGCATATTATTAGTAGATTTGGATAGAAAACACAGAAGTTTCTAAAACAGTTTGAATGATGTCTGTGAGTATAACAGAACTCATATGGCAGGCAAAAACCTGAGAAAACATCCAACCAGGAAGTGGGAAATCTGAAGTTTGTAGGTTTTCAAGTCTTTGCCTATCCAAGATACATACAGTGTAAATTTGGTCCGATTGCACTTCCTAAGGCTTCCACGAGATGTGAACAGTCTTTAGAACCTTGTTTCAGGCTTGAAGATCATCAATGGTTAGTGATACATTTTATCTCTATTTCTGCTTTTTTGTGACGACTCTCTTTGGCTTGAAAAATGGCTGTGTTTTTCTGTGACTTGGCACTGACCAAACATAATCGCATGGTATGCTTTCGTCGTAAAGCCTTTTTGAAATCGGACACTGTGGTGGGATTAACAACAAGTTTATCTTTAAAATGGTGTATAATACTTGTATGTTTGAGGAATTTTAATTATGAAATTTCTTTTGTTTGAATGTTGTGCCCTGCACTTTCACTGGCTGTTGTCAAATCGATCCCGTTAACGGGATTTCAGCCGTAAGAAGTTAACGCAAAGATAATGGAATTCATTGCCCTTGACAATCAACAGTTCTCTGTTGTTGATGATGTTGGCTTTCGCCGACTGGTCGAGCACCTCGAGCCCTGGTACACACTGCCAAGTAGGCACTATTTTTCAGATGTTGCCCTACCAGAGTTACACAGTATTGTTGAAACGCACATCTATGCTATGATCGTCACTGCCATTAGCTTCACGACTAACATTTGGACCAGCGATGTCAGCCCCACGAGCATGCTGAGTCTGACAGCACAGTGGGTCCATGAGGATTTCGTACTGAGGAAAGCCATATTGCATGCTTAAGAATGTGCTGGCTCTCATACCGCTGCTGCCATTTCAATGGCATTTGAGAACATGTTTGAAACTTGGAAACATGAACACACTCCTAGCGTCATTCGAACAACTGACTCGAGAAATAAGCTAATCAACTGTGTCTGCAGTAGACGTGATACCCTCTGTCATGGCATTGAAACGCCTGCTCAACAAACTGCTGACACAGACCGTGGGGTTAAAACCTACAAAAGTACTCGAGGCTGTGAACAAGCGATTCAGTGGCATTCTCTCTGAGCCTCTTTACTGTGTCGCCACCATCCTCGATGCTAGGTACGAGGACCGCTACTTCGATGCAGACAAGAAACAAGGTTTATGTGAAATGTTAGACACAGCTGGAGAAGATGGAAACGGACACAGTGACAGTGTGCACCGAGGAAGAGAGGCCATGGACAGATAGAAACAGGGTTTACGTGAAATGCTGGACAGACAGCTGAAACTTCCCTGCTTGACATGTATAATGAAATCCTGGTTGAGAATGAAACGACTGAACAACCAAACAGCAAGTAAGTGAAAGAAATAGGTTTTGATTATGTTTTACTGGTAATGGGAACATATGTAACTGCCAACAAAATAACTTTTTGGTCAGTGTGTGTGTGTGTGTGTTTCAACTATTTAAATGTACTAGAATGCTTAAAAGGCAGTAAAAATGTTAAATATCGGTTATCGGTATCAGGTTTTTTTGGCATGGAAAATATCAGTATCGGCCGAAAATGTCATATTAATGCATCCCTAATATATATAAAATGTCTGTGTTTCTTCACACTTCCATTTGTGCAGTAAGGTGTTCTTTTATCTGTTGTTTGAAACTGATTGTATTGCTAGCTTGAGTTTCCTGGGGTGGCAGAGAGTTCCATGTAGTCGTGGCTCTATTTTATACTGTGCATTTCCAAGCCTCTGTTCTGGACCTGGGGACTGTGAAGAGACCTCTGGTGTTGCATGTCTTGTGTTGTACCGGTGAGTGTCCAAACTGTGTAGAAGATGCAGTTCAGTACCTTGAACACATCAATACCTCGTACACATCAATACCTCGTACAAAGACCAATAGTGATGCAGTCAATCTCGACCTCAACTTTGAGCCAGGAGAGACTAGCATGCATGTTATTGACACCTTCGTATACATCTAAGTGCGACGTGCTGCTGCTCATGTGACAACTTGCATGTACATGGAACATAGGCAGTAATATCATTGGGATATATGCATGAATATTTAAGCTTGGTGAACATACTGTATCTCAAGGTAGAATTGAGTACAACATGGCTGATTTCTATATGAGGAGATGGAGTTATAACAAGTGCAGCTTAAGGTCTGCTCTCTGTAGTAGTTTGCCATGGCTGTGATCGATATCATCAATGGCTATTGCTACTGGTGTGCAGAATTTGATATGGGTGTTTCATGCTAACGTTCACACCTGTGTCAGAGACAATGTAATCTCCTCCCTTTGAATCAATGATACCTTTTATGGTCTCAACGCTTTTCCATTATTTGAAGGTAGCGTAACAGTATGCTATGCTTGAACCCACCGATATGCTGTAGAGGCTGCTTAAGTGATACCATAAGTGACGACAATATACAGATGTCGGAAAGAGATGTTATATGTTATAACAACTCAATCAATTAATCAATCAAATGTATTTATGAAGCCCTTCTTACATCAGCTGATGTCACAAAGTGCTGTACAGAAACCCAGCCTAAACCCCAAACAGCAAGTAATGAAGGTGTAGAAACACGGTGGCTAGGAAAAACTCCCTAGAAAGGCCAGAACCTAGGAAGAAACCTAGAGAGGAACCAGGCTATGAGGGGTGGCCAGTCCTCTTCTGGCTGTGCCGGGTGGAGATTATAACAGAACATGGCCAAAATGTTCAAATGTTCATCGATGACCAGCAGGGTCAAATAATAATAATCACAGTGGTTGTAGAGGGTGCAACAGGTCAGCACCTCAGGAGTAAATGTCAGTTGGCTTTTCATAGCCGATCATTCAGAGTATCTCTACCGCTCCTGCTGTCTCTAGAGAGTTGAAAACAGCAGGTCTGGGACAGGTAGCACGTCCGGTGAACAGGTCAGGGTTCCATAGCCGCAGGCAGAACAGTTGAAACTGGAGCAGCAGCACGACCAGGTGGACTTGGGACAGCAAGGAGACATCAGGCCAGGTAGTCCTGAGGCATGGTCCTAGGGCTCAGGTCCTCCGAGAAAGAAAGAAAAACAAAAAGAGAGAGAATTAGAGAGAGCATACTTAAATTCACATAGGACACCGGATAAGATGGGAGAAATACTCCAGATATAACAGACTGACCCTAGCCCCCCCACACATAAACTATTACAGCATAAATACTGGAGGCTGAGACAACTGAGGTAGCTAAAACCTTTTTGGTTGATGCCGCAATAATCAAACTTCTTTAATTCTGTTTTCTTTGTTAGTTGCTTACACAACTATTAGTCAGGCTAATACTGTTCTAGCCCTTGTAGCTTATGATGGAATGCTACGCTATTTTAATTTTTTTATTTTTTATTTTATTTCACCTTTATTTAACCAGGTAGGCTAGTTGAGAACAAGTTCTCATTTGCAACTGCGACCTGGCCAAGATAAAGCATAGCAGTGTGAACAGACAACACAGAGTTACACATGGAGTAAACAATAAACAAGTCAATAACATGGTAGAAAAAAGAGAATCTATATACAATGTGTGCAAAAGGCATGAGGTAGGCAATAAATCGAATAATTATAATTTAGCAGATTAACACTGGAGTGATAAATCATCAGATGATCATGTGCAAGAAGAGATACTGGTGTGCAAAAGAGCAAAAGAGCAGAAAAGTAAATAAATAAAAGCAGTATGGGGGGTGAGATAGGTAAATTGGGTGGGTAGTTTACAGATGGACTATGTACAGCTGCAGCGATCGGTTAGCTGCTCGGATAGCAGATTTTTAAAGTTGTTGAGGGAGATAAAAGTCTCCAACTTCAGAGATTTTTGCAATTCGTTCCAGTCGCAGGCAGCAGAGAACTGGAAGGAAAGGCGTCCAAATGAGGTTTTGGCTTTAGGGATGATCAGTGAGATACACCTGCTGGAGCGCGTGTTGCGGGTGGGTGTAGCCATCGTGACCAGTGAACTGAGATAAGGCGGCACTTTACCTAGCATAGCCTTGTAGATGACCTGGAGCCAGTGGGTCTGACGACGAACATGTAGCGAGGGCCAGCCGACTAGGGCATACAGGTCGCAGTGGTGGGTCGTATAAGGTGCTTTAGTAACAAAACGAATGGCACTGTGATAAACTGCATCCAGTTTGCTGAGTAGAGTATTGGAAGCTATTTTGTAGATGACATCGCCGAAGTCGAGGATCGGTAGGATAGTCAGTTTTACTAGGGTAAGTTTGGCGGCGTGAGTGAAGGAGGCTTTGTTGCGGAATAGAAAGCCGATTCTTGATTTGATTTTGGATTGGAGATGTTTGATATGAGTCTGGAAGGAGAGTTTGCAGTCTAGCCAGACACCTAGGTACTTATAGATGTCCACATATTCTAGGTCGGAACCGTCCAGGGTGGTGATGCTAGTCGGGCGTGCGGGTGCAGGCAGCGAACGGTTGAAAAGCATGCATTTGGTTTGACTAGCGTTTAAGAGCAGTTGGAGGCCACGGAAGGAGTGTTGTATGGCATTGAAGCTCGTTTGGAGGTTAGATAGCACAGTGTCCAAGGAAGGGCCGGAAGTATATAGAATGGTGTCGTCTGCGTAGAGGTGGATCAGGGAATCGCCCGCAGCAAGAGCAACATCATTGATGTATACAGCTATTAGTTATGACACAATTATGCAGTGGCTTCAACTACGTACTGCTCAACCCAGCACTCTACTACCAAAGGTAATATTTATACTGAATTCAAATGTAAGTGCAACATGTAAAGTGTTGGTCCCATGTTTCATGAGCTGAAATAAAATATCTCAGAAATGTTACATGCGCACGGACAAACTTATTTTTTCACTTCCACATCCGGCTTCTTCACCTGCGGGATCGTCTGAGGCAAGCTACCTGGACAGCTGATGAAAATGAGGATTTATGTCTGTATAAATAAAACCCTTTTGTGGGGGAAAACAAATTCTGATTGGCTGGGCCTGGGTCCCCAGTGGGTGGGCCTGGCTCCCAAGTGATTGGCCTTTGCTCTCCCAGGCCCACCCATGGCTGCGCCCCTGCCCAGTTATGTGATATCCATAGATTAGGGTCTAATTTCTTTATTTCAATTGACTGATTTCCTTATATGAACTTTAACTCAGTAAAATTGTTGAAATTGCTGCATGTTGCATTTAGATTTTTGTTCAGTATGAATCAAAATTGTCATAGGTTCATGAGGAGATGTTTTAAATCCAAATAATTGCTCAACGCCCGAGATGTCTTGTCTCTTTAAGCCAGAGGAAACATCTTCTATCTCATTTCCTTGACATATTTAAGACAAAATCCTCATTTGTTTTCTCTTTTTTTCTCTCTTTCCGAATTAAGGAATATCTCTGTTTCAGGGTAGATATTACAATAATGCATTAAGAGATCACATTAATAATGCACATATTTTTGTCACATATTTATAGCTATCCCCCAGACATCAACAGAGATCACAGTTGCCACAGTTGTTGTTAGATCCCCATTGGTTTCAATTAAAGTCTCGCTGAGGCAATAGAAATAGCCAATTAAATTGGAGCAGGCTCTTCAGAGGTAGAAATAGACTGATTAGATTAACCTTGGGTTAAAAATAAGCTTAATTGTATATTTAAATCGACACACTATATTTTACGGTAAACTATCCTAAAGGTAATACTCTATTTTTGTATAAGTCACTCTCTCACACTCCCAATGTAATGGCTTTAGAGTGTCAAGCTTTTCTCACGGCCACTGCCGCTGGTGCTGCCTACAGTGCACAGCTCTACTCACACCCCACCTGGTAAAGCCAAGCATCCCGACGCTAAAAATACTGCCTGACACTCATGCCGCACCCTGCTGCCATTTCTAGCACCCATTTCCCAAACCCCCTCTCAGCCGTCGTTGTGTGTGAAGGGGAGGAAACATGGGAGCCGAGAGTTTGAGCTGACATCTTTGTAATTATTTTATTAACATGTGTAAATGGGCAAGGGGTCTCTATCATGGCCCTGCAAGCAGAGTGCAGAGCTCATACCACCTAGGGGCTGGTGGTATCAATCAATCAATCAATTTCAATCAATTTTATTTTATATAGCCCTTCGTACATCAGCTAATATCTCGAAGTGCTGTACAGACACCCAGCCTAAAACCCCAAACAGCTAGTAATGCAGGTGTAGAAGCACGGTGGCTAGGAAAAACTCCCTAGAAAGGCCAAAACCTAGGAAGAAACCTAGAGAGGAACCAGGCTATGAGGGGTGGCCAGTCCTCTTCTGGCTGTGCCGGGTGGAGATTATAACAGAACTATGCCAAGATGTTCAAAAATGTTCATAAGTGACAAGCATGGTCAAATAATAATCATGAATAATTTTCAGTTGGCTTTTCATAGCCGATCATCAAGAGTTGAAAAACAACAGGTCTGGGACAGGTGGCGGTTCCATAACCGCAGGCAGAACAGCTGAAACTGGAATAGCAGCAAGGCCAGGCGGACTGGGGACAGCAAGGAGTCACCACGGGCGGCAGTCCCGACGCATGGTCCTAGGGCCCAGGTCCTCCGAGAGAAAGAAAGAGAGAAGGAGAAAATTAGAGAGAGCCAAGATTTTCAAAATTTCCATAAATGACAAGCATGGTCAAATAATAATCAGGAATAAATCTCAGTTGGCTTTTCATAGCCGATCATTAAGAGTTGAAAACAGCAGGTCTGGGACAGGTAGGGGTTCCATGACCGCAGGCAGAACAGTTGAAACTGGAATAGCAGCAAGGCCAGGCGGACTGGGGACAGCAAGGAGTCACCACGGCCGGTAGTCCCGACGTATGGTCCTAGGGCTCAGGTCCTCCGAGAGAAAGAAAGAGAGAAGGAGAAAATTAGAGAGAGCCAAGATTTTCAAAATGTTCATAAATGACAAGCATGGTCAAATAATAATCAGGAATAAATCTCAGTTGGCTTTTCATAGCCGATCATTAAGAGTTGAAAACAGCAGGTCTGGGACAGGTAGGGGTTCCGTAACCACAGGCAGAACAGTTGAAACTGGAATAGCAGCAAGGCCAGGCGGACTGGGGACAGCAAGGTGTCATCATGCCCGGTAGTCCTGACGTATGGTCCTAGGGCTCAGGTTCTCAGAGAGAAAGAGAGAACGAGAGAATTAGAGAGAGCATACTTAAATTCACACAGGACACTGGATAAGACAGGAGAAGTACTCCAGGTAACCAACTGACCCTAGCCCCCCGACACAAACTACTGCAGCATAAATACTGGAGGCTGAGACAGGAGCGGTCAGGAGACACTGTGGCCCCATCCGAAGAAACCCCCGGACAGGGCCAAATAGGAAGGATATAACCCCACCCACTTTGCCAAAGCACAGCCCCCGCACCACTAGAGGGAAATCCTCAACCACCAACTTACAATCCTGAGACAAGGCCGAGTATAGCCCACAAAGGTCTCCACCACAGCACAAACCAAGGGGGGGCGCCAACCCAGACAGGAAGATCACGTCAGTAACTCAACCCACTCAAGTGACGCACCCCTCCTAGGGACGGCATGAAAGAGCACCAGCAAGCCAGTGACTCAGCCCCTGTAACAGGGTTAGAGGCAGAGAATCCCAGTGGAGAGAGGGGTATGGAACGCCTGATTCATCCAACAGACCGTGAAGTGGGTTAATTTAACTCTTCATTAAGAATGGGTCGCGGCATCTTTTTCTCCTGGACGGTAAGCAGTGGCGGCCACCCTCCTTCTTCTCCTCCCCCCTCCGCCTCCTCCTCGCCTTGCGCCCTTGGCAAATGAAAGGTCAAAGATGCCGCAGTGATTAATGAACAGCTAGACTCTGGGATCTCTCTCTGTCACAATCCTCCTCTTCCCCCTCCTCATCTCTCCATCCCCCACTGTCAACCTCCCACCCTCCTCCACACCACTCTCTTATTATTTCATCTGCTAATTTCTACTCCCAAGACTGCTTAGTTAAGTCTGTTTGTTTGGGTTGGATGGATGGAAAATTATTGTCTGTCTGTCACAGATAGCGATTGTATGTTTTGTAGCGTGTGGACAGGGTGGGTAGAGGTGGTGTTCTGTATGGGGTGGAAGTTGGTAGAAAGTTAATGGAGAATGTTGAGTGTGTGTCATGTTCCCACCAGTGAGAAGGAAGTATAAACAGTAGGCTGCCTTTCTGTTTTTCATTATATATTTTTAATACATTTTAATTTTTCTCAAATTTTTCGTGTTATCCAATTGGTAGTTACAGTCTTGTCTCATCGCTGCAACTCCCGTACGGACTCTGGAGAGGCAAAGGTCGAGAGCCATGCGTCCTCCGAAACACAACCCAACCAAGTTAAGTGGGCATTGTGTCAAGAAGCAGTGCATGCTTCTTGACACAATGCCCACTTAACCCGGAAGCCAGCCGCATCAATGTGTCGGAGGAAACACCATGCACCTGGCAACCGTGTCAGCGTGCACTGCGCCTGGCCCACTACAGGAGTTGCAAGTATGCGACGGGACAAGGACATCCCTGCCGGCCAAACCCTCCCCTATCCCGGGCCACGTTGGAGCCAATTGTGCACCGCCCCATGTGTCTCCCGGTCGCGGCCGGCTGCGACAGAGCCTGGACTCCAACCCAGAATCTCTAGTGGCACATCTAACGCTGCCTTAGACCACTGTGCCACTCGGGAGGCCGTCTTTCTGTTTTTCTTCAAAGAGTTTGTTGCTGAAGTGTAATGATTTTAGTAGCTTGCTCTCAGCACAAAAATGTCAGTCCACATCCTCAGAACTCTATTGACATGGCGGATGACACTCCACGGCCCCAGACCAACTGTTTATATTGAAAAAATGTATGTGTGTGTGTGTGTGTCAAGTGTTTGAGTTCCCCGTTTGTGTGTGTGTTTTCGAGAGGGCCCCTCTTTGAATGCAGATCCTGGGCCACAATAGCCCTTCCTGCCTGTCACTTTTTCTCCCGTGTTGCTTTTTCTTTCAGCAGATAAGTGGGCCCTAATGTTGAACAAATAGTGGAAATCAGAAGCCACTGAGAATCATTCGCTTCTCCTTTTCCCATGGCACCCAAATAGTAACCCGGTCTCACAGGCAGCGATATCGAAGGAGTGAGAGGGAAAGAGGGGGAGTCAAAAAAAAAAGAGAGGGAGAGGGGGAAAAGAAAAAAACTCTCCAACGGGCAATTTTTGTGGGTCACCACAAGCAGATCCAATTGAAAAGTGTCCTAGAAGGGAGAGAAGACGGAATGGAGAGTTGTCAGATCAGGCCCAAGGCAATGAATAGAGCCAAGCGGGCTAAATTGGCATCAGGTGTGGGCTCTTCAGGCTGCTGATAGGTTCCCACATTGTGCTGGCGAGACAGTCGGCCATTTCCAACAATATAATGGGATAAATTAATGCAAATGAGCAGTAGTGGACTGAAATGTATTTAAATGCAGATTGAATGGGGGGGATTTCTCTCTGTGTAGCGCCTGATAACAAGTTGCTTTAGGAGAAGGGACACATTGTGTTGGATCATCCCCTCTCCACCCCCCACCACTTCTGCTCCCGTCCCCACACCACATCATCAGTCCCTTTTCTTCTCTACTCTTTCTGCCTCTCTCTCTCTCACTTGTCTCATAAGCGTTCATTGTTCAGAGGTTAAACTGGCTCTCTAAACTTCAAGGGTGGCACGTTTAGTCCCAATATTGTTTTGAACATTGACTGATGCCCGACTGACACACTACTCAATGCATTGTCAATGAGCACCGATTAAGATTTAATCAAACGTGCATTACAGTGGCTTGGAAATACAATTACATTTCAAAATGAGACACATAATTAGTAGGACAACCTTTTGATGTTGCCAGATTTGTATTTAGTGTTTGTATTTATTAGGTTAGGGATCACCATTAGCTAGCAAAAATAGCTAGCAATGCTCAAGTTAGCTAACTAAAATCAGGTGGTCTCCCTCAATCTGATCTAAATGTGTTTGGACCACTGGAAGAGTAGCTTCTGTCTAAGCAGCTATTCTTTCTGTGGTCCAAAAACATTTAGATGCAGTATAACGTTAGCCAGCTAGCTAAGTTTGAGGGAGACCACCGGATTTCAGATAGATATAACTTTAGCATTGCTAGCTATTTTTGACAAACTTTGCTAGCTAATGACAACATTGCCATCTGTCTAAAGTAAAGTGATGGCGAAGTTATTTCCTAAATATTTGCATGCTTAAGTAATGTCATTGTATTTACAGGCCACTATTGTGTAATCTAGACGAAAAAGTCATTAGCCTCCATTCAGAATGACTGGGCTTATCATAACTTTTGGGCACCACTATGGTGGAGGGCGGCTTGAGAACGATCATAACAATGGCATGTTGCGACAAATTTACATTGCTCATTTATTTTGAATTTCACAGGATTCTGGTGTGTGTCTCTCTCTCTCTCTCACACACATCCACGCACACTCTGCCGCCTTGGGTCATCAATGCAAAATGTTAATTGCAAAAGGACAGGGGGGCGAGGGAGTGAGAAAGTGAGTGAGAGAGACGAGGAGATGGGGTTCAATCAGTAATGATAATGTTCCTGTTGTGCCCAAAGCCTCATTAGAGGCAGCAGAGGGAGAAGGCAGGAGAGCAAGGGTTACACAAACAGGGTTTACCCCAACCAACCCGCTGCTGCTACAGCCTTCCTGCCCATCTACTAACCCTGTAGCTGTCCATCTTCTCACACATTTACATTTTACATTTTAGTCATTTAGCAGACGCTCTTATCCAGAGCGACTTACAGTAGAGACGTCTCTATATTTAAAGAGCTCTTGTTACAAGCCCTTTAGCAGACCTCTGCTGACTGTTGATGGGCTAATTGAATTTCATAAGAACAAAAATTCACATCAAACTCACACCAAGTTCTATTAACAATTCTGTTAACAATTCCATATCAAAGCTTACTGGATAGAAGAAGAGTAAAATGTGTCGTTGAATATCAAAATGTGCAGAACTATTTGATTTCAATAAAGCTTGTGCTTGTGTAATCTGCAGCCTGATGCAGTTCTTATGAAAATGGATGATTCAATAAATGAATACATTCCGCTCTGTGTCCTGCTCAACCTCGAGAAGCAGCAGCAAAACTGAAAGGATGGCTTTGCCACCTCAGAAAGCACTTCCATTTTTTTTCTCTGGATTCAAATGTAAATTTCATGCAATTAATTAGACTCATTGACCCCTGCTTATTCTGTGCAGTAATTTTCTTGCATTTTAATGTCAGCCAGCTCATGTTGACTTTGATTATATTCGTTGATTACCTACTGTAGCATACCACTTCCTTGTGAGTTTTTTAAAGATAAGAAAGGATAGTAAGATATTATTTTAAACAACCCTATTTGCTTTACTGGCCAGTCAGTCTGGAAGATCAATATTTTAAATTCATATCTGCAATGTGTATACTGTACATCATAGACATTTATGCATTTATAAACACTGCTAGAAGGACCCTATAGTGGTTGATGCATACATACACAGGTGCTTCACAAAAGTGTTTAAAAATAAAATCACATTATTTGTCACATGCTTCGTAAAATACAGGTGTAGACAAACAATGAAATGCTTTCTTACGGGCCCTTCCCAACACAAGGAACATATGAGTAACGATAACTTGGCTATATACACGGGGTACCAGTTCCCAGTCGATGTGCAGGGGTACGAGGTAGTTGAGGTAGATATGTACATATAGCTAGGGATAAAGTGACTTGGCAACAGGATAGATAATAAACAGTAGCAGCAGCGTATGTGATGAGTCAAAAAAGTTCAATGCAGATAGTCTGGGTAGCGATTTGGTTAACTGTTGGTTCTAGACTTGCATCGGTATTGCTTACCGTGCGGTAACAGAGAGAACAGTTTATGACTTGGGTGTCTGGAGTCTTTGACAATTTTTAGGGCCTTCCTCTGACACCGCCCGGCTTAGAGGTTCTGGATGGCAAGGAGCTTGGCCCTAGTGATGTACTAGGCCGTTCGCACAACCCTCTGTACCGCCTTGCGGTCGGATGCCAAGCAGTTGCCATACCAAGCGGTGTTGCAGCCAGTCCAGATGCTCTCAATGGTGCAGCTGTATAACTTTTTGAGGATCTGAGGGCCCATGCCAAATCTTTTCAGCCTTGGTGTTCTTGGGCACAGGGACTATGGTGGTCTGCTTGAAACATGTACAGTGCCTTCAGAAAGTATTCACACTCCTTGACTTTTCCATATTTTGTTGTGTTACAGCCTGAATGTAAAATGGATTACATTGAGATTTTGTTTCACTGGCCTACACACAATACCCCATAATGTCAAAGTATAATTATGTTTTTAGAAATGTTTACAAATTAATTAAAAATGAAAAGCTGAAATGTCTTGAGTCAATAAGTATTCAACTCCTTTGTTATGGCAAGCCTAAATATGTTCAGGAGTAAAAATGTGATGTAGAAGTCACATAATAAGCTGCATTGACTCTGCAATAATAGAGTTTAACTACCTCCTCTCTGTACCCCACACATTTAATTATATGTAATTAGGGATCCCCATTAGCTAGCAAAAAGCAGGTTGTCCCTCAGTAGAGCATTGCATTTCCAACACATATTCAACCACAAAGACCAGGGAGGTTTTCCAATGCCTCGCAAAGAAGGGCACCTATTGGTAGATGGGTAGAAAAAAAGCAGACATTGAATATCCCTTTGGTGTATCAATACACCCAGTCACTACCATAATACAGGCCGATGGTGACTTTAAAACAGTTTAATTGCTGTGATAGGAGACAACTGAGGATGGATCAACAACATTGTAGTTACTCCACAATACTTACCTAATAGACAGAGTGAAAAGAAGGAAGCCTGTACAAAATACAAATATTCCAAAACATGCATCATGTTTGCAATAAGGCACTAAAGGAAAACTCCCCAAAATGTGCCAAAGACGTTTGGTGCAAATCCAACAGAACACATCACTGAGTACCACTCTTCATATTTTCAAACATGTCATCGGCAAGGACTAGGGAGTTTTTTAGGATAAAAATAAACCGAATAGAGCTAAGCACAAGCAAAGTCCTAGAGGAAAACCTGGTTCAGTTTGCTTTCCAACAGACACTGTGAGACAAATTCACCTTTCAGCAGGACAATAAACTAAAACACAAGACCACATCTACACTGGAGTTGCTTACCAAGACGACATTGAATGTTCCTGAGTGGCCTAGTTACAGTTTTGACATAAGACTTAAGAGCATTTGATGCATTTCTGTGTGTGGAGTAAAGGTGATCTACAGTTTTGTCACTGCTAGTTTCACAGGTGAAATGCTGGTAAAAATGAAAAATGTCAGTTTCCCTGCATAAAATCATCGCCACCTCTGGATTTGCATTTTCTTGTTTGCTTATGGCCCTATACAGCTCGTTGCATGCGGTCTTAGTGCCAGCATCAGTTTTTGGTGGTAAATAGACAGCTACGAAAAATATAGATGAAAACTCTCTAGGTAAATAGTGTGGACTACATCAATCGTCACCAATCTTTTCTGAGTCAAGATCACTTTCGCAGTCTAAAAGCAAGCCGAGATCTACCGCTCAGAGGTCAAATCATAACGTCAGTGATCTTTAGGTCGGAAAGTTAAAGCTCTAGAAAGAGGCCCGAGTTCCCCAGTTGGAATTCCGTGTTGGATGACCGTTCAATTTTTTCCCCCCCAGTTTGTATTTGTTTTTATTAAGGATCCCCATTAGCTGCTGCCAAGGCAACATTCCGGCAGTTAAAATATTACATGACATTACATTTCATAACACTTTTCACAAAACATGAAGTGTGTTTCTTCAGGTCACTAGCACATATCTACAATCCAAAATCCATGTGTACGTGGTGTAGAGTGCGTGTCTTATCATGTGTATGTGTACGCGTGTGTCTTAAGAGTTGTCTTGAAGGCACTGAAATCGGTCTCTCACGGTCCCTGCTCTCTCCTTCCTTTCCTCCGGTGAGACTGACCAGAGAGAGGGGACACAGTCTTCCACCTGATGGCGAAACTCGAGTCCTACCGCATCTGCCTCATGCACAAATTCACGTTGTTCCTACGACCAGAGAAAGAGAACTATTCCTCGATATTAAAATAGACACGACGCTAATAATAATAAATGCAGGGCTATCGATACACTTGGCTACTCATTCATTGCAGCTGCAGCGCGAGTGGAATTAGGGAGATGCATATTTTATGTTTTGTAATAGTGTTGAATAAAAACAGCGTTGACAGTGATGAATAAAAAGTTAAACATGAACTCCCAAATAAAAACTCTTTGTTGTATTCTTTTCTCTTTGTGGTCATGGTTTTAAAAGTTATTAAATCTTAAGTAGGGTATTATATAACTTTGCTTTTAGCTAGGGTCGTGCAAGCTGTTTAGGCAGGGTAATTTGTGCTATCCGATTGGCCAGTGCAGTAGGCACACTTGATTTAGCCACAGATCTCCAGGCGGAGTTTGTCTTTTCATACAAATTAAATGGTTTGAAATGGGAACACTTTGCTGACCCGGTGCGCAGGGCTTCTGAATCAATTGCACCAACCGTCAACAGCGCAACACACAAAAAAAGCAATGCAAGCCTTTATGGTTGGCTTTGTGACAGAAATGTTTGGTGATCGACTAGGAATGCCTTGAAGACGGACCAGTCGATCGCGATCAACCGGTTGGTGACCACTGGTCTTCAGCTTGTCATGAGGTATTCTAATTCAGGTGAGCGAAACCTAGAGACTTCCTTAAAGGATAATTTCATCCTGGGGGAATCTGGGCTTGTTTTCATCATCTCTGAGGCATTTCTAGAACAGTGAGATGTGTTTCACACATAATTGCCCAGGAGGAAGACATGTCTGGGCTTCACTCGCTGAATGATACATCTATTGACGGCTTCTGGTGTACTGATCTAAAAATATATGTAGTCCTGCTTTGTGGCATTTCACAATACGTTTTTGTGCGTGTAGATATGGTTGTCCTTGTTCGATAGAGCCATCAGACGTCTTTCAGCGATGTTTCTATCGGGGGATTCATTGCTAAATATACAAGCAGACATATTTTTTTCCAGTCTCCGAAAGATTACAACTTGTGTTGGGCGGTGCTTCATACTCTGGTCTCCGTCCTTCCCCCAAAGCGGGCTTTTTTGAAAAGGAGGCGGACACTAACAGCCCAATCCTTTGGGCAAAACTGAATGTACTGATTAGAAGCAATGGCTTGTGATTCCTCTCGTCAACATGAATTCAACAAAAACATATTTTTTTTTACAGTGGTTCTTCCCATAAAAGTTGCGTCGTACTGCAGCACAGTTTGCAGGCTGCTGCATAATTCTATGGCACGTTATTTAAGTGTCAGCCATTGTTGGCATTAATGCTAGTTAGTGCTAGTTTGACCACCAGAGGACATCTTTGAGAAGCTTTTGACTGCTGTACTAGAGAATTTAAAACCTTTTTTTGTAAGAACATAGTATTGTGGATTGATTTTAAGAAATGTAGCTTAATTAATTTGATTAATATTATGGTGTTTCTATTCCAAGAAAAACTAAAAACAAAAACCCTCAAGGTTTCCGTTGTGGCGCTGCGCAACGTGACCGGTCGGGAGTAGGCTACTAAGTGACTGCGAGTGAAGGGCTAAGTAATCCTAACATTTCCACACCCTAATTGTAGTCTAACCAATACCAAAACGGAGATTCAGTGAAAATAAAATTCTCATTGATTTATCAAGACCAGTCCCCATGCTTGTCTCCGACGAGCTGATGAGCCCGCCAGATATTTTGACCTTCATGTGCACCTTCATCAGATGGACCACAACATGTCGGCTAAAGCAATTGAATTAATTAATGCATTTGAAAGTTTTTAATATTGTGATAGTGAAGAGCAAAATAATCCTAACATTTCCATATAAAAGTCTCATTGGATTATCAAGACCAGTCCCCACACTATGTCATTCAGTGATATTTATTCCCATAGTAATTCGTTATGGATCCATTAATATATTTCAAGTCCCTAAACTCGACGAGTCTATTGTCCTGCTGATAGTTTAAATAAAAATCTGCATTTTGAAAGAGTATTTATATCATTATTTTATTAACTTTTGTTAAGATATTGATGAAGAAATAATGTACAGTATATTCTTTATCCGACATTTTGCGGTTATATGATGTTTGGAGTTAGAAAGTAAAAACTTTAGAGTACTTTATACATTACAAATTGGGGGAATATTTTTCACACCTAGCCAAGCTATCGTAAAGGTTGAAGAGTCTATTGTCCTGCTAATAGCCCATCGTGGAAACGTTGTTTGCACCAATAGGTTTTAGGCCTGCAGTAGGTTATAATAATCCATGCCTTCTGGGAATGTTTAAAAGTCCAAAATTAATGGGTAGAGTTTGAATTTTGTCTGTCAGAAGTATTAAAATCAACCAATGTCAGGCTTTAATATCCAAATGTTTAAAGTGCAACACAAATCTGATTATTCTTTATGAATAGGAATTATTTTGTTTACGTTCTTCATTATAACCACAATTTCACAAATAATTGAACACACAACATGAGCAGATTACCTTGTTCAAAACAGTCAAAACATGTATTTATTAATGTAGAGACAAACGATTGTGCATGTTTTTTTGTCATAAAGTTCATTTACCAATATCCCTATTTAGCAAGTTTTTTTTCAGACGATTGTGGCTAAAAACACAATCTATTGGAATCTTTAACATGTGAAAAGGGGAAAATGTATTATTATTAGTTTTTTACATGCTAGCAGGATGGGCTATAAGCTGAACAATAGACTATTCAACCTTTACTAAAGAAGTGTCTAATAGCCCAGCTAGGTGTGAACCCCCCCCTCACCTCCCCTCCCCTCCCAAACTTGAGCTACGGGTGAAACCCCCCTCCCCAACTTGCAACAACTCATTTTCAGGACGATCTAGAAAAAGCAGCGGAGATGTGCAATAGTTTTCTAAGAAGGGGCCATTCTCCACATTGTGTGGATGAAACTCTTAATTTGTCATTGGGGAAAACACGAGATGAACTGCTACAAAAATGACTCACTACAGCTAAAGAACACTGTAATGTTCACAACCACATATACTTTGATCTCACGAAAAGTGGGAGATGCGGTCAAGAAACACTGGCATGTTTTATCATCTGACCCAGCTTTGCCGGCTGACTTTAAAAATCCACCACCTATTATATATAGGAGAGGTCGCAATTTACGCGATACATTGGTCCATGCCAACTGCCAGCCACAAAAGAAAATAAGCCAGGCTCTTTTACACTCTCTTCCGAATGGTAGCTATAAATGCAGAGGTTGTGCACAATGCAGCAATATGATGAAGTGTGAATATTTCTGCCACCCACATACAAGAAAAAATGATAATCCCTGTCATTTCAAATAAATGACATTATTACCTGCTCCACCACCCATGTTATCTACATTATTACATGTTCATGTGGGCTGTGCTATGTAGGTAACACCTCTCGTTCTCTCAAACAGAGAATCAGTGAACATAAAAGTTCAATCAGGAGAAACGACAGGGATTATCCAGTCGCAGTACATTTTAATGACATTTTAATGACCTAAAACATGACATTTCTACCTTTTAGATTTTGTGGCATAGAGGAAGTTAAGATATCAGACAGGGGAGGTGATATTTATAATACTGAGTAAAAGAGAATGTTTGGGGATTTTCACCCTCCAGACATTATTTCCTAAAGGTCTTAATGATGAAATGCCTATGTATGTTATGTTGTGAATTTGAACATGAATTATGTCTCTATTTAAGATCACTCTGACGTTTTTCTTACACTGTACCCAGTGATTTATGAAAACTTGCTTGGTAGGTCGATGTCCTCATTGAGGGCTTAATTGGAGTGTATTTCTTCGGAGCCTAGACCTATATAAAGTAACTTAACTGGCTGATGTAGGCGAACAGGCTTAACAGCCTAATAGAAGTAGGATTTTTTTTTCATTAGGCCTACTTACAATTGCAACTGGTCAAAAATGTAGCATCCTACGTAAAACAATCATTTAAAGAAAAAAAGTCTGCACTTTCGAACTAAAACAATGTAACTAGAAAGAAAGCGCACATTTGTAATTCCCAAACTCTAAAAGTAATTGGAAAGGTAGATATAAATGATGTGTGACTTTGTGGTTACAATAAAGAATGTAGGCCATCATGCAAATGTTTCCTATTCGCAGGACAATAGACTTTTTATAGCCCGGCTACTGTTGTTAAAATCCGTCAACTTGCAATGTATTCGATGCTTAAGTACTCTGAAGTGTTACCGTTATGCTGTTCTGCTTTTCCAAGGATGTGTAACCCAAGAGAGATACCACGAGTGGGCACAGAATACATAGCCTTCCCGCTGTGGCCGTCTATTTCAGCACCGCTTCATGCTGCTCTGTGACAAGCATGGAGAAACGAAAATGTTCAAAAATCCCATGATATTCTTAAGATATATGTAAGCAAGTGATGTCTGCTAAATAATCAAGTTAGGTTTCTCCAGAAATAAATAATTCTAAATAACTGGCTTTATTGACAAATTAGTGAGAATGTCTCACCCCATGTTCAGGAATTGCCTTTTTCTCGCTCGCTCTAGGTTAAATGAAAACGAAATCTCCAAAATATTGTTACTTTTTAAACAAAGCGATTATTATTATTAATTAATTTAGAATTATATAAAAGCCCCTTAGGATCTGTGAGAATATCTGAAAATATCTATTTGAAAATGCCCCTTAGATATTAATATAGAGTCCTCCAATCCTCTAAATGTAATTAGTGTAACCTTAATTTAACTCGGCAGTCAGTTAAGACCAAATTCTTATTTACAAGGACAGCCTACTCCTTCCTCGTAAATAGCCCAGTACTGTACTGCTGTCCGTCATTTTCCATTCCAGCAAGTACCAGTCAAAGGTTTGGACACACCTACTCATTCCAGGATTTTTCTATATTTTTACTATTTTCTACATTGTAGAGTAATAGTGAAGACATCACAACTATGAAATAACACACATGGAATCAGTTAAGAACAAATTCTTATTTACAAGGACAGCCTACTACTTCCTCCCCGTAGGGGGATTGAACCCTGGTCTCCCGACTGCTCGACACAGAGATTCTTTAGCTAACTAGCTCAGTACTGTACTGACGACCGTCACATTGTACAGCGCCATATTTTCCGTTCTATTCTAACAGAAACCCTCGTTTTTCATGGAATAGAAACACCATAATATTAATCAAATTAATTAAGCAAGTACCAGTCAATAGTTTGGACACACCTACTCATCTAGGATTTTTCTTTATTTTTACTATTTTCTACATTGTAGAATAATAGTGAAGACATCACAATTATGAAATTACACCGGTCTCCCGCGTGCCCTGCATTCTGTAGTACAGACATGGTCTGCTCTCCCTTATGTAAGGAATTAGTCACTTTCCCATGTTTACTACAGTATGTATTGTAGACTGCACAGTAGCCTAATAAACAAATAAACACATTTCGTTAATGAAATCATGATAAAAAATAATCTTTCAAAATGCAGATGTTGATTTAGTTATGGATCCATAACGAATTACTATGGGAATAAATATCACTGATTTACAGAAATATTGGAACAAAGTTGTCTAATGAAGGCAAACAATTTAGAATCCTCCAATCCTGTAACCTACTCCCAACCGTCACGTTGTACAGCACCATATGTTCCATTCCATCCTAACGGAAACCCTGAGGGTTTCGTTTTTCTCTGAATAGAAACACCATAATATTAATCAAATTAATTAAGCCAAATTTCTTAAAATCATTCCCATATACTATGTTATTACAAAAAAGGTTTTAAATTCTCTGGTAATTCCAACACAGAATACTATCAAATGCTTCTCAAAGATGCCCTTTGGTGGTCAAACTAGCAATAACTTACAGTAACAGAAGAAATGGCTGAGAATTAAATGACGTGCCACAGAATGATTGGGCAGCACACAAGGTGTGCCGCAGTATGACACAACTTTTAAAGGAGGAACCACTGTAGATGTATTTTATCCATGTCAGTGACTATCCAGCTAGATATACACCATCTAGATTTATATTATCCATGTCAGTGATTATCATCCATGTAAGTTATTTTGAAGAGACCATTTAAGGATCGATGGCAGTTTGGGGCAGATAGCGGTAGCTGCAGAGATGTGCCTCTTATCCAGAAGTTTGTTTGGCGCGGTGCTACAGTGCAGGTTGTGATTAATAGCTAGATAATGTAGTGTTGAAATTAGTAAACACTCCCTTTGCTCCCTGGCTTTGTGCTTCAGTGGCTTGATGACAAGGGCAGAGCAAGGTTAGAATTAAGGCACTGGCTACAGAACACGAGAGAAAGAAAGAGAAAAGAAAGAAAGAGGAGGAGGAGTAAAGCATGACAGACCTGGGCAGTGTGTTTGGAGGCGGAGAGGATAAGGGAAGGACCATCGGGACTTGGATATAAGCGTTTAAGAAAAGTGGATGTGGAAGTTCTTCCTCTTCTCCTCCTTCTGAATAAAGAATAATTAAAAGCACTGAAGGGAGGGCAGCAGTTTTTATTTCACATGTAGGGGGCTAAATATTTAATTTAAAGGCACGGTGAGCAGGAGGGAAGGTGTCACGATCGTCTTGATAAGAGAGAGAGGACCAAGGCGCAGCGCGTGAAAAATACATCTCCTTTTATTAAAGAGACAAAAATGAACGAAACAAAACAACAAACTGACGAACGTGAAGCTATCTTAACAAATAAGTGTTGACACTAAACACTTAGACATAGACAATTACCCACAAATCCCCAATGCCTATGACTGCCTTAAATATGGCTCTCAATCAGAGACAATGAACCACAGCTGCCTCTAATTGAGAACCAATCTAGGCAGCCATAGACATAACTAGACAACTACACTAGACACTACAAAAACACATACATTCCCCATGTCACACCCTGACCTAACTAAAAAACATAAAGAAAACAAAGAATACTAAGGCCAGGGCGTGACAGAAGGTTAATAAGATGAACAAAACGATGGAAGGCGAGAGGAACACTCGGTGGCAAAGAGGCTCGTTGGACTTTCACCTGACACGTTTTTAATTATCCCTCCCAGCTCCTGATATTTCGAAGAGAGAGGAGGTGAAAAAGACAAGATTACCAGATTAACGGTAATGGTTACCACTGAGGTAGCTATTTTAGCAGCTAACTGTACACTAACGCAGCTCCTTTAGCTCTTAAACACCATTTAGAACAACCCTTTTACTTAACGAGGATCCCTAAAATAACATTTTAGCCTTTTTACGCCTGAGTTCCAAATATCTGTAACGGTTCAGAGTTTTTTTTATGCGCGCGATGTCAGAATGCGCTCACTGTTCCCCAAAAAAGTAGTACACAACTGGAGAGTTAACTCGCGCTGCCCTCAAACCAAGGCACGCTGTCCTGCAGCTTGTTTATGAGCTATGTTCCAACATTTCAAACAATTGCCTGAAATTAGGTGAATTTAGCCTCCTCATTAATTCACAAAGAAGTAGCCCATTTCACTGTGGCGGACAATTTACGTTTGAGGCACGCTATGCTTATGTTGGGCGAGGATTATCTAGATGAGCCGGACAAACTGCTCTCTTCGATGAGAGCCCAAGCACTCCCCCAGTCAAGTATGCAGACATTTGCGCATCTCCAATCAGAACAGAACCTGCCTGGACATTTTCTGACTGGTGCCAGCATTATTTTCCTTACTGATAATGACTTTGGACATGTGTGCATTCCTATCAAAGTAAGTGCCTTATTACGTTATTATAATCGTTTCTGTAAATCCTTTCATGTCATTTGTACTGTAGCGCACCGTATGTATGTAAGTATGGAGCATAATGTATTCTGTGTATATTCCTTTATAACCGCGGACACCTGAGGTACTCATTTCTTAACCTTTTATGGTGTTATACTCTATTGTGCTTATGTAACTACATTCTTCTATTAGCTCTGTAAAACAATGCTAATGGCGTCAGAGAATATTAGCTTGTATTGTATCCTTTGAAGGTGCCCTAACCTTATCATCACCATGGCCTGCACATGTATTTGGCCAGTTTAGCATAGCATCTACCCTGCCCCCTTGTGGTGCCCTTGTGAAGCACCTCAGTTAAAGTTTCTTACTGTGTCTTATGTATATCATTCATAATTGCCATGTTGTCAATGCAACTTATTATTTTTTATAGCAGTGCTATTACGTTACTTTATTGTTTTATTGCTATATCCTGATACTGTATACTGATTAGTAATAATTCCTCTTTATTCTGTGCTTTTAGAAACCACACACACAAATGGTACGGAACATTATTTGCCTGGAACTGGACATATTTCTAGCTGAAGTCATACTGTTTGAACTCCTTTACAGTGTTACTGGAGCAGCCCGGAAATGAATATCCATATATGCTTGTCTGTTGTATTGAAGTAGTAGTGGTGGTTGAACAACAAAGACAATATTTTTACTAGAAAGATTTTTTTTTAAAACAGCAAGTAAAGACTGACAACTGCCGTTTTAATATAAATATGCATAACCCATATTTAAATATTAATTTAGTGAAGAACATAAAAAGGGTATCTTGGCAGGTCACCTGTCAAGTCAGTCAGTCAGTAGTTGCTGCGGATGTGCCTAATAGTGCTTGGGTTTGTCACAAGGTAAACACATGAGCTGTGTTCGAATACTCATACTAACCACACTAACCGTGCTATTTGTGACTTGAATTGAGTATATAGTATGATGGGTCAAAGTATGGATATAGTTAGTATGCCAAAAGTTCCCGGATGTTGTATTAAATTCACCAAAATACGAAGTATACCTGCAGTGGACACTATTTCCGTGCTTTTAGGGCCCATAATGCAAGTCTCCCGAAAAATGGCCGTGGCCTCACAACATTTTTCGATTTGAAGCAAATGGCGGAAAATATGCAGCCAAAGTCCGACAAAAGCGGATACAAATTCATTGCTTTAACTGATTATTACACATTTTAAGAAAATGTTCAGCAATGTAATAAAGTAATGACTTTTCAAATAAGTTACGTTACACGTTATGTTGGCTGACAATTTGTTAGCTACGCTATCCTTACGAACCGTATAGCATTACAGCAGTACGTACCGGTATCGGCTACTAATGCACCAAACTTGCCAGGCAGTATTATTAACTATCTGCTATCTAACTAACTACCCAACGTTTATTGACTTGATTATTCACGTCATTCTTAGCTACGTGGTATAGTCGTTTCAATGGACATTGTTCATTCTGGCTATCTACTCCGATTTCAAATCCCTCTCGCGCAGAATAACTGGTGAATTTATGAATGCTCAACACCCGTTGAATATGGCCGGTGTCAGTAAACGTTGGCAAAATAAAGCATCATTAAATTGTTGCCAGCAGCACAGTTACCAACGCTCTAGATAACATGAAAACCGCCTAACCGCTCTGCTAGGGCGAGTAAAATAGTCAGAGTGAGGTGTTCTCTCAGTCTCATTTGTGTCTGGAGGTAGCTAGCCAACATTAGCCAATTATCTTGGGTGCTTGACTGCTGTTGAACGCTCAAATCAGCCCTACTCCTCGGCCAGGGCGTCCAGTGTGTGCTCTGAACGCTCCAAATGTAAAAACGGACAATCTGACACTCCAGATTTGAATTTACGAAAACAACCAACATCGTACAATTTTTAGCTAGTCATTTGCTCTGCTAACAAGCTAGCAAGAACTTGCATAGCAACAGCATCAACTTCCGGGTAAACAGGCGACGCTCTAGTACGCTCATTTGAAACGATACAGTTTGTTTACAGTACACTAAAATAATAGTATATAGTATGTAGTAGTGTGCGACTGCCTTGAGAAGCAGTTTGATGGACTTCGGAGGGAAAATGCTATGCAGTGAGACGTAGGGAATTGTCTGCAGCAGGACGGCCCGCAGTGGATGGACGCCGAGGGGTGCGGTGCTCCTCCAGCAGCTCTTATGAGGTCCTCTGTACTTTTGGTAGGTAATCACCTCACCTATGTTGGAGTGGGGAGGATGAGGGAGTGGAGAGGATGATGAGGGAGTGGGTAGGTGGGTGCGATGTTGCCAATATAATTCCAATATGGAACTATATGTGATTTGTATGGGAACTGTATATCCAATGACAAAACACCTAGTTCAGTATCCATCTCACCTGTTAGCTGGCGGTGAACTATGTGGCCACTGAGGACAGCAGTGTCGATCAGATGAAAAAATGTCTTCTTCTGGTAGTTTTTCGAGCGCATTCCACAAAGCAGTTTATCATGTCCGCCATATCCACTGCCCCCATTTTGAGGTTCTAGTCAAGCACACAGTCTGGTTTGATTTTTCTCTCTGCCGTCAGGTGGCCCACCTTCCCTGTGGCCGACATGGTTGCTGTATGGACAGTGGAGAGGACATGGACGTCTCATTTGTCATGCCACTTTACTGCCAGCTGTTGATCGTTCTTCTTGAACTCCACCTCCCCTCTATGCATCTTCCTGCATCCGAATGCCGGGATCTCCTTCCTGTTCGACCTGACTGAGCTACAGGCCCAGTACTGTTGGAGAGCAGATGCTGGAAGAGTGTGGGACTGCTGTAACAATTGTCCACACACACAGTGTGACCCTTCACGAGATGAGGAGCCACCATGGTCATCACCGTAGACCCGGACACCCCAAGCCCCTCATAATGTTGGATGTCAGTGGTGGACCCTGTGTAAAAAATGATGTCCTGGACAAATCCTGTCTTCACGTCGCACATAACAAAGACCTAGACCCCAAATCTGTGCCTTTTGGAGGGAATGCATTGACGGAACGCCAGCCTACCTTTCCATACCAACAGGGACTCGCCAATGCATAGGTTGTTGTATGGCACAAAGACCTGGCCACAAGGTTGGAGGGCAGCTCCTCACGGTCACTGTCAGAATCTGATTCCTAACTTTCATACTCAGACTCGTTGTCAGAATTGAGAAAAAAAATCGTCTCCTTTTGAAAGACATTGCTAATGCTACAGCTTAGCCCATTAGCTACATACTATATGAACAACTACACTGAATGGCTCAGAATAAGTGTCAGGGGTTACGTGATTGACTGCCGAGAAGCCTCCCTTATCAAAAAATGGTTTTTGTTGTGATAATTTATTTACTGTTTTATTCACATTTTCAAGAACTGGTGACAAATCATGCATTCTGATTCTTGCATAGATTGTAATGGGCACATGATTTGTGTCAAATATTTTTTTGAGGCTGTACTGATTATGATGAGCTAATTGCCAGCTATTTGTGAAGCCATGTTTGTTGACATCATACAATGCATTCTGGGTGTCACGTAGTCAGACCAAAGATATTATAACAAAACAAGGTAAAGGGATGGTTAACTGGTCTTTCAAGTAAACTTACGGAGTTTAATGATGAGAAATGAATGATGCTAGACGACACAGCCCCTCAACATGCACACTGCAAACAGACCCAATTCATATTGCCACCTCTCCTTATCTTTGGTTGACGTGGAAAAACAAACATGGCGGCGCTCACAAACTCTACCCACCGTCGGTTTACTTTAGAAGTGTTTTACGCAATTATTTCGATCACTTGTGAACTCACCCATGATGTGATAAATTGTAAATAGTAATTGCTATTAGCTCATTGAAATGATGGTTTCTGTCAGCCGAGAGTTAGCTACTGTAAATGTGACCGCTTGTGTTCGCGCACTCTTTCCTCATTTAGCACTAGAACTAACGTAGGCTACATTTTCCGAGTCGGATGACTGTGTTATGCTGTTGCTACTTCTGCGAATGTCCTAACGTTGCACCACAAAAATAAACTGCCCACATTGAGGACATAAAGTTGTAAAGACTGTGTTTGTGCAAAAATGTTTCTGTGAGACAATTGTGTGGTCAGCTCAAAACGTTGACTGTTGCGTCAATCTTAACTAGACGTTCCAATAAAGTGTTCTGATCACACCGATTTGAGCGCACTCTGCAGGGACCGCTGTAGAATGATCACATCCAAGTGCTTGTACGCATCAAAGTTAACCTGTCTGGCTCCGGGGTTCCGCTAGCGGAACTCCTCCCACATTCCACTGAAAAGGCAGAGCGCGAAATTCAAATTTTTTGGGGGGGAAATATTTAACTTTCACACATTAACAAGTCCAATACAGCAAATGAAAGATACACATCTTGTGAATCCAGCCAACATGTCCGATTTTTTAAATGTTTTACAGCGAAAACACCACGTATATTTATGTTAGCCCCCCACCAAATACAAAAAAGGACAGACATTTTTCACAGCACAGGTAGCATGCACAAAACCAACATAATCCAATCAAACTAACCAAGAAACAACTTCATCAGATGACAGTCCTATAACATGTTACACAATAAATCTATGTTTTGTTCAAAAAATGTGCATATTTGAGGTATAAATCAGTTTTACATTGCAGCTACCATCACAGCTACCGTCAAAAATAGCACCGAAGCAGCCAGAGTAATTATAGAGACCAACGTGAAATACCTAAATACTCGTCATAAAACATTTCTGAAAAATCGATGGTGTACAGCAAATTAAAGACAAACATCTTGTGAATCCAGCCAATATTTCTGATTTTTTAAGTGTTTTACAGCGAAAACACAATATAGCATTATATTAGCTTACTACAATAGCCTACCACACTATCGCATTCATTCATCAAGGCACGTTAGCGATAGCAATAGGCACGTTAGCGATAGCGAATAAACCAGCAAAATATATTAATTCTCACTAACCTTCATAAACCTTCATCAGATGACAGTCCTGTAACATCAGGTTATACATACACTTATGTTTTGTTCGAAAATGTGCATATTTAGAGCTGAAATCAGTGGTTATACATTGTGCTAACGTAGCATCTTTTTCCCAGAATGTGCGGATATTTTTCTAAAACTCACCTATTCTGACCAAATAACTATTCATAAACATGACTAAAAAATACATGTTGTATAGGAAATGATAGATACACTAGTTCTTAATGCAATCGCCGTGTTAGAATTCTAAAAATAACTTCATTACGACATCCAGCTTATGTTATAGCGAGAGCGTGCCCAAAATCTGGGCGCTACCTAATAGTACACATGTTCGACAGATATATGAAATAGCATCATAAAATGGGTCCTACTTTTGACGATCTTCCATCAGAATGTTGTACAAGGGGTCCTTTGTCGTGAACAATCGTTGTTTGGTTTTAGAACGTCCTCTTCTCCAGTCAATTAGCACGGAAAGCTAGCAAAGTAGCGCGAAGCTCTCCTTCCTGAACAAAGGCACACAACGCAACACGCCTAACGTCCCGAAAAAAATTCAATAATCTAATAAAACTATATTGAAAAACATACTTTACGATGATATTGTCACATTTATCAAATAAAATCAAAGCCGGAGATATTAGTGGTCTATAACGACAGCTTTCCAGAAGGCAATCCCATGCTCCTTCTCGCGCTTTCCAGAAAACAGGAAATGGGTGACACGTCATGCCAAGAGCTTTTATTCCACCTCAGACCAAGATAAACACTCCATTTCTTCTCTCACTGCCTATTGACATCTAGTGGAAGGTGTATGACGTGCATGTATACTAATACGTATCAAGCCCATTTATAGGCAGGCCCTAGAACAGAGCATCGTTTTCAGATTTTCCACTTCCTGATCAGGAAGTTAGCTGCAAAATGAGTTCTGTTTTACTCACAGATATAATTCAAACAGTTTTAGAAACTAGAGAGTGTTTTCTATCCAATAGTAATAATAATATGCATATTGTACGAGCAAGAATTGAGTACGAGGCCGTTTAAATTGGGCACGATTTTCCCCCAAAGTGAAAACAGCGCCCTCTGTCCTGAACAGGTTAAGAACCCTTTGCTGAAAAGGTTCCACCCGGAACCCAAAAGGGTTCTACCATAGCCGAAGAACCCTCTATGGTTCTAAGTAGTCCCTTTTTTCTAAGAGTGTAGTTCTTCAACTCCATAGAGTATTGTACAGGCGTTCGCGCCGGAGCTGAAAGCACACAGGCGGTATCAGTAGACAAATGCCTATTGGGAATACAGCGGAGCATGCAATGCCTCCAGGCTCCTCTTAAAAAAGTGAAGCTTTGTTCATCTCATATAGTCCAAATAGTGCTGTTCATCACACAAAAAATTCTCTCCATTAGTTTTGTCTGAAGTTGATGTATCCCAATTATTTTTTATGGTAGTAGCAGCTTGTTCCTATATACATACTGTAGCATCGTCCTCTATCTTATTGTTACACTATGATCAATAGGGAGTTTAGAAGCCGGCTCAGAGTCCCAATGGTGGGCTAGGTTGACCAGTGATGCGAACCAAAGTATTAACATTATTTGAATTGAAATTGATGTTTTTATTATTTTATTTGGCCCATTCTGGTATTGATATTCAACAATAGGGATATGCCAGACTGTCCTAACAATGGCTGCTAGCTTGTCTGACGTGTCCCCCTCTTTACTTTGTTGAAGTGAATAAAAACGTTAATGTTTCCTGAGCTTATCCCCCCTAACAGTCACTCGTACTTTCACTTATTTTTCTCTCTCACTTTGCTCTTTTTCTCTGTCTCTCCTCTATTTATTTCTGTTTCTCTCTCCCTCTCCCTCTCTCTCTCTCCTTATTTCTGTTTCTCTCTCTCGCTCTCTCTCCTCTATTTTTGTCTCTCTCTCTCTCTTAACGTTTATCTCTCTCTCTGTCAATTCTAAGGGCTTTATTGGCATGGGATACATATGTTTACGTTGCCAAAGCAAGTGAGGTAGATACTAAACCAAAATGTAACATTACACTCCCAAAAGTATGTTTCAAAATCATTTTGACATTTCAAAAGTTATATTATGGCTATGTACAGTGTTTTAACAATGTGAAAATAGTTGAAGTACAAAATATAAAATACACTGAACAAAACTATATACGCAACATGTACTGTGTTGGTCCCATGTTTCATGAGTTGAAATAAAAGATCCCAGAGATTTAACATACACATAAAAAGTGGTATTTATCTCAAATGTTGTGCACACATTTGTTTGCATTCCTGTTACTGAGAATTTCTCCTTCTCCAAGATAATCCATCCACCTGACAGGAGTGGCATATCAAGAAACGGATTAAAAAGCATGATCATTACACAGGTGCACCTTGTGCTGGGGACAATAAAAGGGCACTCTAAAATAAAATGTCCAGTATTGTCACACAACACAATGCCACAGATGTCTCAAGTTTTGAGGGAGCATGCAATTGGCATGCTGACTGCAGGAATGTCCACCAGAGGTGTTGCCAGAGGATTGAATGTTCATTTCTCTACCATAAGCCGCCTCCAAAGTCGTTTTAGAGAATTTGGCAGTACATCCAACCAGCCTCACAACTGCAGTTCACGTGGCACGCTGGAGAAGTGTGCTCTTCACGGATGAATCCAGGTTTCAACTGTACCGAACAGATGGCATACAGTGTGTATTGCGTCGTGTGGGGAAGCGGTTTGCTGATGTCAACGTTGTGAACATGGTACCCCATGGTGGTAGGGTTATGGTATGGGCAGGCATAAGATACGGACAACGAACACACCTGCATTTTTGCGATCACTATTTTAATGCACAGAGATACCGGGACGAGATCCCGAAGCCCATTGTCGTGCCATTCATCTGCCGCCTCATGTTTCAGCATGATAATGCAAGGCCTTCTTCCATGGCATGTCATCCATTGAGCATGTTTGGGACGCCCTGAATCGACGTCGACGACAGCATGTTCCAGTTCCCACCAATCTCCAGCAACTTCACACAGCCATTGAAGAGGAGTGGGACAACATTCCACAGGCCACAATCAACAGCCTGGTCAACTCTATGTGAAGGAGATGTGTCACGCTGGATGAGGCAAATGGTGGTCACACCAGATACTGACTGGTTATCTGATCCATGCCCCTACCTTATTTTAAAGGTTACTGTTACCAACAGATGCATGTCTGTAATCCCAGTTATGTGAAATCTATAGATTAGGGCCTAATGCATTTATTTACATTGACTGACTTCCTTATCTGACAAGTGTTTTAACTGTATCTTATGTACTGTCTGAATCACAATATTAGATACACACCCTAAACTACAATGAGAGTAATGTAGTAGCTAATGTTAGACATGACTTCAAGTTAAGAGTACATTCCCTTCAGAAGGTATTCCTTTCACTTATTCCACATGTTGTTGTGTTACAGCCTGAATTCAGAATAGATTAAAAAACAATACATCTCACCCATCTGCACACAATATTTTTTTAAATGTTTGCTAATTTATTACAATTGAAATACAGAAATATCTAATTTCAATAAGTATTCACACCCTTGAGTCAATACATGTTTGAATCACCTTTGGCAGCGATTACAGCTGTGAGTCTTTCTGGGTAACTCTCTAAGAGCTTTGCACACTTGGATTGTACAATATTTTCACATTATTCATTTTCAAATTCTTCAAGCTCTGTCAAGTTGGTTGATCATTGCTAGACAGCCATTTTCTAGCAACTCCAGTGTAGATGTGGCCTTGTGTTTTAGGTTATTGTCCTGCTGAAAAGTACATTTGTTTCCCAGTGTCTGGAGGAAAGAAGACTGAGTCAGGTTTTTTTCTTGGATTTTGTCTATGCTTAGCTCTACAGTGGCTTGCTTAAGTATTCACCCCCTTGGCACTTTTCTTATTTTGTTGCCTTACAACCTGGAATTATAATAGGTTTTTGGGGGGGTTTGTATCATTTGATTTACACAACATGTCTACCACTTTGAGGATGCAAAATATGTTTTGTGAAACAAGACAAAAAAAACGGAAAACTTGAGCGTGCATAACTATTCACCCCCCCAAAGTCAATACTTTGTAGAGCCACCTTTTTCAGCAATTACAACTGCAAGTCTCTTGGGGTATGTCTCTATAAGCTTGGCACATCTAGTCATTGGGATTTTTGCCCATTCTTCAAGGCAAAACTGCTCCAGCTCCTTCAGGTTGGGATGGGTTCCGCTGGTGTACAGCAATCTTTAAGTTATACCACAGATTCTCAATGTGATTGAGGTCTGGGCTTTGACTAGGCCATTCCAAGATATTTAAATGTTTTGGAATGCTTAGGGTCATTGTCCTGCTGGAAGGTGAACCTCCGTTCCAGTCTCAAATCTCTGGAAGACTGAAACAGGTTTTTTCAGTCAAGACTTTCCTTGTATTTAGCGCCATACATCATTCCTTCTATTCTGACCAGGCTCCCAGTCCCTGCCGATGAAAAACATCCCCACAGCATGATGCTGCCACAACCATGCTCCACTGGGGATGGTGTTCTCGGGGTGATGAGAGGTGTTGGGTTTGCGCCAGACATAGCGTTTTCCTTGATGACCAAAAATCTACTTCCATATGTTTGGGGAGTCTCCCACATGCCTTTTGGCGAACACCAAACGTGTTTGCTTATTTTTTTCTTTAAGCAATGTTTTTTTTCTGGACACTCTTCCATAAAGCCCAGCTCTGTGGAGTGTACGGCTTAAAGTGGTCCTATGGACAGATACTCCAAACTCCGCTGTGGAGCTTTGCAGCTCCTTCAGGGTTATCTTTGGTCTCTTTGTTGCCTCTCTGATTAATGCTCTCCTTGCCTGGTCTGTGAGTTTTGGTGAGCAGCCCTCTATTGGCAGGTTTGTTGTGGTGCCATATTCTTTCCTTTTTTAAATAATGGATTTAATGGTGCTCAGTGGGATTTTCAAAGTTTCTGATATTATTTATAACCCAACCCTGATCTGTACTTCTCCACAACTTTTTCCCTGACCTGTTTGGAGAGCTCCTTGGTCTTCATAGTGCTGCTTGCTTGGTGGTGCCTCTTGCTTAGTGGTGTTGCAGACTCTGGGGCCTTTTAGAACAGGTGTATATATACTGAGATCGTGTGACAGATCATGTGACACTTAGATTGCACACAGGTGGACTTTATTTAACACATTTTGTGACTTCTGAAGATAATTGGTTGCACCAGATGTTATTTAGAGGCTTCATAGCAAAGGGGGTGAATACATATGCACACACCACTTTTCATTTTTTTCGTTTTTTTTGTTGTTGTTGAAATAAGTACTTTTATTTTATTTATTTTATTCACCAATTTCGACTATTTTGTGTATGTCCAGTACATGAAATCCCCCAAAAAATCCATTAAATTACAGGTTGAAATGCAACAAAATGTGGGAAAAACGCCAAGGGGGATGAATACTTTTGCAAGGCACTGTATTCCATTTATTTTTATCAACAACAAAAACTCCCTATTCCTTGCCGATGACAAGTATAACCATAACATGATGCAGCCACCACCATGCCAGGAAATATGAAGAGTGGTCTCAGTAATGTTTTGTGTTGAATATGCTACAAACATAACACATTGTATTCATGACATGAAGTTAATTTCTTTGCCACATTTATTTTGCAGTTTTACTTTAGTGCCTTATTGCATGTTTTGGAATTTAAAAAAAATCTGCACAGGCTTCCTTCTTTTGACTGTCATTTAGGTTAGTATTGTGGGGTAACAACGTTGTTGATCCATCCTCAGTTTTTCCATTAAACTCTGTAACTGTTTTAAAGTCACCATTGGCCTCATGGTGAAATCCCTGAGCGGTTTCCTTCCTCTCCGGCAACTGAGTTATACAGGTGTCATTCCTCTTTGTAATAACTGGGTGTATTGATACACTATGCAAAGCGTAATTAATAACTTCACCACGGTCAAAGGAATATTCAAGGTCTGCTTTTTTATTTTTACTCATCTACCAATAGGTAGTCATTCAAAAATCATGTTCAACTCTATTATTGCACACAAAGTGAGTCCATGCAACTTATTATGTAACTCGGTAAGCACATTTTTACCCCTGAACTTCATTAGGTTTGCCATAAAAAAGTGGTTGAATACTTATTGACTCAAGACATTTCAGCGTTTAATTTGTTGTTACTTTGTAAAAAATTGCTGCTACAACTGGTATGGTATCAGAAATTCACTCTAATTTTAAATATTTAATCAATTTGTAACCCTACCACTACTTACCACTGCTCTTAATAGCCTGAACTGTCTGAACTCTCTATCAACATTGTGACAAAACTTTCAGAGCCACTTCATGAGTAACGGCCTGTTACGCTCCTCGCCAGTTAACGCTCCTTGCCATTCATTCGCCATTCATCCCCGTGTCAAACAAGCCATTTTGGTGGCTGCGGTTGGCGGTGTCACATGCTATGCTAATTCCAAGCAGATGCATCTGGCTACAGTTCAGAGAGCCATGCTATGATCAGTTTACACGCAGTTCATGACGCCAAGTGTGTAAAGCATCACCGTACGAGACTCCCTTACTTCGCAAAATGAAATATATTCCAGGTTCACCGCAAGTGCAGAGCGGAGAGAAATGTATCCCGTCTGTAATACACTGTGTAGACTAATATCAGACTCCTATTCTCTGATATTGCAGGCCAGATATCGATTGTGCAAAATTGTCCCATATTGGAGCTGTCTGTTGTGATATTCGTCATGCTGTCACCCCTCTCCCCTCGCACCTAGGCCTTATTACAGACCCGGGTTTTAAGAGGTTGAAGGGTTTTAGTCTCTGAGATGTAGCAAACAATTCATCATAGAGAGGTTGGGAGAGGTTACGTAGGGTAGAGAGAAAACACAAAGCGACAGAGCGGGAGAGAGAGTAAAAATGTCAGCAAGAGAGAGAAAACTCTCAGGTGTTGCCTTGGCTTCAGGTATATGTCTTGTCAGGTTATACATAAAAAATGACATCATCAAGCGAGAGAAAGTGAGCGAGAGAGAGAGAGAAAGCCAAGACACCAAGAGTTTGCTCTCCTTCTATCTGCTGAGTAGGCCTACTTGCTCACCTGCCAGACTTAACTTTAGTTTTTATTTTCATCTCAAATCAAATGTTATTCGTCACATGCCCCAAATACAACACAGTACAGTGAAATGCTTACTTACAAGCCCTTAACCAACAATGCAGTTGAAAAGGAAGTGTTAAGTAAAACATTTTTAAATAAAAGTAACAAATAATTAAACAGCAGCAGTAAAATTACAATAGCGAGGCTATATACAGGGGGTACCAGTAGAGTCAATTTACAGGGGCACCGATTTGTCGAGGTATTTGAGGTAATATGTACATGTAAGTAGAGTTAAAGTAACTATGCATAGATAATAAACAGAGAGTAGCAGCAACGTAAAAGAGGGGTCTGGGTAGCCTTTTGATTAGCTGTTCAGGAGTCTTATGGCTTGGGGGTAGAAGCTGTTAAGAAGCCTTTTTGACTTAGACATGGCGCTCCGGTACAGCTTGCCGTGTGGTAGCAGAGAGAACAGTCTATGACTAAGGTGGTTGTAGTTAAAAAAAAAAAATTAAGCCTTCCTCTGACACCGCCTGGTATAAAGGTCCTGGATGGCAGGAAGATTGGCCCCAGTGATGTACTGGGCCATACGCACTACCCTCTGTAGTGCCTTGCGGTCGCAGACCGAGCAGTTGCCATACCAGGCAGTGATGCAACTAGTCAGGATTCTGTCGATGGTAAAGCTGTAGAACCTTTTGAGGATCTGAGGACCCATGCCAAATCTTTTCAGTCTCCTAAGTGGGAATAGGCGTTGTCGTGCCCACTTCACGACTGTCTTAGTGTGTTTGGACCGTGATAGTTTGTTGGTGATGTGGACACCAAGGAACTTGGAGCTCTCAACCTGCTCCACTACAGCCCCATCGATGAGAATGGGGGCGTGCTCGATCCTCCTTTTCCTGTTGTCCACGATCATCTCCTTTGTCTTGATCACGTTGAGGGAGAGGTTGTTGTCCTTGCACCACACGGCCAAGTCTCTGACCTCCTCCCTATAGGCTGTCTCTGATCATGCCTACCACTGTTGTGTCATCGGCAAACTTGATGATGGTTTTGGAGTTGTGCCTGGCCATGCAGTCATGACTGAACAAGGAGTACATGATGTGATGGCAGATGTGTTGTTACCTACCCTTACCACCTGGGGGCGGCCCGTCAGGAAGTCCAGGATCCATTTACAGAGGGAGGTGTTTAGTCCCAGGGTCCTTGGCTTAGTGATGAGCTTTGAGGGCACTATGGTGTTGAACGCTGAGCTGTAGTCAATGAATAGCATTCTCACGTAGGTGTTCCTTTTGTCCAGGTGGGAAAGGAGAGTCTGGAGTGCAATAGAGATTGCATCATCTGTGGATCTGTTTGGGCAGTATGCAAATTGGAGTGGGTCTGTGGTTTCTGGGTTAATGGTGTTGATGTGAGCCATGACCAGCCTTTCAAAGCACTTCATGGCGACAGACGTGAATGCTACGGGTCGATAGTCATTTAGGCAGGTTACCTTAGTGTTCTTGTGCACAGGGCTATGGTGGTCTTCTTGAAATATGTTGGTATTGGTAGACTCAGTCAGGGTTGGTTGGAAAATGTAAGTGAAGACATGCCACCACATTTGGTCAGCACATGCTCGGAGTACACGTCTTGGTAATCCGTCTGGCCCTGTGGCCTGACCTGTTGAAGGTCTTACTCACATTGACTACGGAGACCGTGATCACACAATCACCTGGAACAGCTGATGCTCTGATGCATGTTTCAGTGTTACTTGCTTCGAAGCTAGCATAGAAGTAATTTAGCTCGTCTGGTAGGCTCGTGTCACTGGGCAGCTCGTAGCTATGCTTCCCTTTGTTGTCTGTAATAGTTTGCAACCCTGCCACATCCGACGAGGGTCGGAGCCGGTGTAGTACGATCCAATCTTAGTCATTTATTGACGCTTTGCCTGTTTGATGGTTCGTCGGAGGGCATAGCGGGATTTCTTATAAGCTTCCGGGTTAGAGTCCCGCTCTTTTTTAGAAGCGGAAGCTTTACCCTTTAGCTCAGTGCGGATGTTGCCTGTAATCTATGGTCTCTGGTTGGGGTATGTACGTACTGTCACTGTGGTGACGACGTAATCAATGCACTTATTGATGAAGCTAGTGACTGATGTGGTCTACTCCTCAATGCCATCGGAAGAATCCCGGAACATGTTCCAGTCTGTGCTAGCAAAACAGTCCTGTAGCTTAGCATCTTCTTCATCTGACCACTTTTTTATTGATCTAGTCACTGGTGCTTCCTGCTTTCGTTTTTGCTTGTAAGCAAGAATCAGTAGGATATAATTATGGTCAGATTTGCCAAATGGACAGCGAGGGAGAGCGTTGTATGTGTCTCTGTGTGTGGAGTAAAGGTGATCTCAAGTTTTTTTTCCACTCTGGTTGCACATTTAACATGCTGGTAGAAATTAGGTAAATAGGATTTAAGTTTCCCTGCATTAAAGCCCCCGGCCACTAGGAGAGCCGCCTCTGGATTAGCATTTTCTTGTTTGCTTATGGCGGAATACTGCTCATTGAGTGCGGTCTTAGTGCCAGCATCGGTTTGTGGTAGTAAATAGACAGCTACGAAGAATACAGATGAAAGCTCTCTAGGTAAATAGTGTGGTCTACAGCTTATCATGAGATCCTCTACCTCAGGCGAGCAAAACCTTGAGACTTCCTTAGATTTCGTGCACCAGCTGTTGTTTACAAATATACATAGACCGCCACCCCTTGTCTTACCAAAGGCTGCTGTATGTTATTCATGTCGTCGTTTAGCCATGACTGTGAAACAGATATTACAGAGTTTAATGTCCCGTTGTAAGGATATACGTGCTCGTAGTTCGTCTATTTTATTATCCAATGATTGTTCGTTGGCTAATAGGACCGATGGTAAAGGGAGATTACACACTCACCGTTAGATCCTTACAAGGCACCCAGACCTTCGTCCCCGATATCTCCATCTCTTTCTCCTATGAATGAAGTGGAAGAGGGTCTTGTCTTGGATGAGGGTCTTAAGTAAATGCTTCCCGTCCGACTCGTTGAAGAAAAAGTATTCCTCCAGTATGGGGTGAGGTATTGCTGTCCTCATATCTAGAAGCTCTTTTCGCTCATAAGACACGGTGGCAGAAACATAATTTAGTCTTACTGTGTGTTCTTCAGTCTGATGCCAATCGGTCATTGTGGAGTGAGTTAACTTGTACAGTGTACGTGCCACGTCCAAATTGGCCCCCGTGAGGATGGGAATCCGTCTTTTTCAGTTCCTGTTGTTTTCTTTCTCTTGTCTTGCTGGTGTTCCCTGTGAGCCAGGGCAGGAGCCTAGCTTTTACTCCCATAGATGAGAGGTATACCCAGGGCACCCCCAACTGTGCGTAAAATCTTACTCAGTGTAGGCAATCGGTACCAGATTTGCCAAGTCGAACATGTACAGAGAATATTGCTTTTTAATGTAGTTTAACAATGATTTAAGCACGTGTTATCTACCATGATGAACATAAGCTTGTATAAGGATACATAAATTCATACCTGCAGTTACAAGGCAAGGCCTAAACTATATAGCATATAGCTATATAGCATAGCAATGCAGTAAATAATACACGCAGACAAATGACGGGGTGTAGCCTATAAATGGATAAATTGTATCACAAATTGTTTAAACTACGATGCTTTGTATTGAATACCTGTTTCGACTGTTATTTTGTATCTGCCCTAATTTTTTTGAAATATGTATCCATATACAATACCTGTTCAGTGGTGAGATTTGGTGAGATTTTTTACCTCCAACGATTTTTTTTTAAAGAAGCTGATTTACTGCATTTCTACACAATTATTTAAAAGCTCTAAATTGCTGAGAACAAGCAAAAATGACTCCAGCCATTATAACCGTGGCTGCTTAGCTTCATTCACATTAGTCGATAAGGGACATGCTTAACATTGTAGAACAAACACGCCATAGTCTACACCAATAAACTGCTGAACACCAGCTCAGCACCGGGATTTTAAACTCCAGTTTAGTTCCTGTTTGTTCAAACAGCGGTTACCTAGCCATCTTCTACCGCTGCACTGCTTTTATCAACTCAACTTTTTATCAACTCAACTGAGAGAGAAGTCACGCGGTTCTCTCACTGCAGCTCTGCTCTCCGTAGTCCCAAAAAAATGCCAGCTAGCCAATCAAACAGCCTTCCCGGAGGCTCTGAGCCGTCCGCACGGTCCTATAGTCAGCCTCGAAATACCGCTAAACTGCCAGAACAAACACACCGTCTATTCTGCTTGTGACAATGTTTTAAAATATATATGACAAACCTTCTTGGGGACTCTCATTAGCTGCCATAGGTGCTTCTGTGAGCTCAGTCAGCCTGAGATTGTTCCGGAAGGATCACAGAGAACTACACATAGATGTAATTGGATCACAGAGAAGTACACACACATGTAATTGGATGTTTCCTCGTTGTGACGAGGAACAGTGGGCTTTGATTCCTCTTTAACAGGAGCACAAATGCTCGTCTGGGAATGTTGCGCTTGTTGGAGGTTCCTTCTGAACTTCCCTGTGAAGAAGTGTGTTTGTGTGTTTGTGTTTACTTGTATGTGTCTGCCTTCCTGCTTTGTTAGCTGGGATGTTATTGTTGTAAACAGCATTTAAAGCACAACTGGCCAAATTGGTCAGTTCCCTGCTTTGGAGTGAACTATAGCGGCGCGAGAGTGGGGCCACATAAACAGGCACTGTGCATGTATCTAAATATGCAAACCGCTTCCTCTCTCTCTCTCTCTCAACTCAATTTCAATTTAAGGGGCTTTATTGGCATGGGAAACATATGTACATGGAATGTGTTTTGTCTCTCTCTCTCTCTCTCTCTCAATTCAATTTCAATTTAAGGGGCTTTATTGACATGGAAAACATATGCACATTGGGTGTGTTATATCTCTCTCTCTCTCTCTCTCTCTCTCATTTCAATTTAAGAGGCTATATTGGCATGGGAAACATATGTTTACATTGCCAAAGCAAGTGAAATAGTTAATAAACAAAACATTTAGAAAAATGACAGTAAACATTACACTCACAAGTGCCAAACGAATAAAGACATTTCAAATGCCATATTATTTGCAAATATTATATATATATAATTTTAAATAAACATAAATATGGGTTGTATTTACAATGGTGTTTGTTCTTCACTGTTTTTTTTTACCATTATAATTGAAAACAATCACATTAAGGTACTTAATTAATAACGCAGAAAATACACAGTGTGAGAGTGGGATTTCAATTGTGTTTTTAACAAACCTTTAAACATCTCTCTCTCTCCTTTCCTTTCGTCCTTCCTTGATCTCTCTCTCTCTCTCTCTCTCTCCTTTCCTTTTTTCCTTCCTTGATCTCTCTCTCTCCTTTCCTTTTGTCCTTCCTTCATCTCTCTCGCTCTCTCTCCTTTCCTTTTTTCCTTCATTGATCTCTCCTTTCCTTTCGTCCTTCCTTGATCTCTCTCTCTCCTTTCCTTTCTTCCTTCCTTGATCTCTCATTTCCTTTCTTCCTTGATCTCTCTCTCCTTTCCTTTCTTCCTTCCTTGATCTCTCTCTCTCTCTTTCCTTTCTTCCTTGATCTCTCGCCCTCTGCTGTTAGTCATTCTCCTGCCTGCCCATATTATGGTTACATCATCCTTTCTCTGTGTTGTGTACATTTAGACCTGAAATTAATCACATCCGACAATCTGGTTGTACAATTACCAAGTTCAAACGCTCTAGTGGCAGAGAAGGAGAGAGAAAGATAGTGTGTGTGTGTGTGTGTGTGTGTGTGTGTGTGTGTGTGTGTGTGTGTGTGTGTGTGTGTGTGTGTGTGTGTGTGTGTGTGTGTGTGTGTGTGTGTGTGTGTGTGTGTGTGTGTGTGTGTGTGTGTGTGTGTGTGTGTGTGTGTGTGAGAGAGAGAGAGGGGGAGAGAGAGTTCGTATGTATGTGCGTTTTCTGTGTATGTGTGTTTGCGTGAGAGATAAAGGAAACCCAACTAATTATTTAGTTGCTGTGTGTGCTCTGTCTAAGTGCGTTAAATGGAATTATTATTTGTGATGTTGACTAATTGCTTGTCAGCTATTGATTTCGAAATAATTTCTCATCCCATTCGTATAGATTAATCTCTCACAGCTATATTGTTCTAATCAAGCAGGTTTCATAATTGTAACCCCGTCGAATCACAATCAAATGAAAACATCTTAATTATTGCCTCGATCTAAAGTCAACTCTCAAGGACAATAATATTTAGACAATGAGGTCAGGATTCATTTGAAATTCCAAATGCCGCTTAATGTCGGTGGAAATGCAGCTGTTTTTTTTATTTTGCTACGGGGAACCAATTAACTACCCTTCAGGATGACTTTCGCTCCTTACTGTCGGCCTGTTCCGCTGCCAGAAACCCAGATTAATTCTCAATTAATCTTTCTACACAGAACAACTCTGCCTTTGTCTGCTAGGGGAAGACATGCACACACAACATTGAGGTGAACCCTAGCCTGTTTAGGTGAAAGGAAAGAGGAAAAGGGAGAAAGGGAACATGAGCACACCCCTCCTGAAGATTGATAAGCACCGCAAGGCCGAATCTCCTCAAGCTGAAAATAAGGGGCCATTAAAGGGAAATGGTTGACAATGATTTTTGTTTTAGGATTTGCACACTGCTTTATTAGCCGTGCATATTAATGAGTCAATTAATTCCCCTTCCTCCTCCTCGCCGACTGGTCCTCTGTTTGTTTTTGACTGACCTTTTCATCTTAGACGCATTTCATGCTCGGCTCGCTTTAAGCACTTACTCCATTCTGCATTTCCCCCGTCCCCCAAAAAAAGGGAGTTTTTTTTTCTTCATGTGTTTAGCACTAAGCCTCTCTTCCCTCTTTCTTTCTCCCTTACTCGTTCCTGTCTCTCTCCCCCTCTTTCTTTCACTGTCTCTTTCTCCCTCCATCTCTTTCGATCTCCCTCCCACTCTCTCTCTCCTCTCTTCAGCTTTCTTTCTCAGTCTCTCTCTCCCTCCCTCCTCCCCCCTTCTCACTTTCTCTCCGTCAGCATGCCTGGTGGATGTATCCTACTCCACATAGGACAGGAACTATTACGGCATGCTGAGTGTTTGCCTGACAGCATTCACAATAAAACAGCTAAATGACCCTTCCATTAGGTTCTCTTTAAACCCATTCTCTCTCATTTATGAACATCCAGTGTTAAATACATAAAGACTTTGACTATAGTAGCCTCCCAGAACCACATTACACTTTTGCCCCGGTCTGTATTTCATTCTGTTAGTTGTAAGGACAGGGTAAATAATTGAAAAATGCAGCTGGACTGTGTAGAATCTTGTAAGGGATGGCTCCGGAATGAGATTAATCAGTGCCGCAGACATTGTGGAGAAAGTTTGTGCTGAATGCCTGACAGTCGTGCTATTTCTCCCATTTCAAATGTTGGCAGGCTAGCAGGCAGCTCCGAGGAAAATGTGCTCCTTTCATACTTGAGTAATTGATGAATTGTATGCAATATGCAAATGAGAATCCATAAATCTTATGAATGACAGCTTAATTTATGTGAGCCTTAATGAATGCAGGATTAGATTTTAATTAAATATCCTCAAAGGCACCCTGACTGGATACGTTTTTTTAAAGCCTTGTTTTGAAGACTTGTTTCATATGCATCGCAGTTCATGAAAAAGAGAGATCAGTCGGTGTGTGGTTAGATGACACTTCCTCACAGTTTGAAAATGAGACTTGCTGACTTTTGCTGAAGCGAAGGGAATTGCAATTAATAAATATTGGGTAGGAGTAATTTTTGTATTTTTTTTTAAACATCTCACGATCTCATTTAGGCTTTCCTGGAACTGTTAATTCTCGTACATTTGATTCATGGCGTTTTACTTTGAGCCCTATCTGATTTATAACATTTGGTACAGTATCTTTTTAATTAAGAGACTCGTCCATTAGGCATGGATAAGTCAACCAATTGGGAGTTAGCTCATCAATTCCCAGGATGTAGGAAGTCGTCTCCTTACTCCTTATCAAAAACCATAGAACTCGTACTACACAATCTAGGCATCGCCGTTGTGGAACGCTCAATTATGATATCAGTTTTTAAACCATTAATGATGTGTTAGAATAAACAGCAATTTTTTAATGCACATTTTTGTTGTTGTAATGTACTTTAAATTGAGTACATTTTAATGGACGTTGTCAGTAGCTAGCATACCAGACATTTCATAAGAAATAAATGAGCTCAGGTGACATACAGATGACATATAAGTACACTGTCACGTTTCTACAAGTTCAAATGAGACCAAGTTGAGCATACAGCACCACACCAGCATCGGTCTGGTTGGTTCATTACAGAGTACACCATAGGTAAATACAGACAAAAGGAAGGACCCACATTACGTGGGCATGCTTTCCTCTGTACCACCATCCTATCTGATACCCACCGTGTTGCTAATCAGTCGGTTACCGCCGACAAAAGGAACCAGGAAGAAAGAACACTCTCAGAACTCCCCATTCATCTAATCTGAACATCATGGAGCCGTCCCAAATGCCACTTTATTAGCTATACGGTACACTACTTTTGACATGGGCTCTGGTCAAAAGTAGTGTACCATATAGGTAATAAGGTGCCATTTCGGGAAGGAGCCTATTGAGTAGAGCCAGGCACTGAAGCAGGATCTAAAGACATGCCCTTTCAGAAGTGTGTTTTAGTGGGATTGATGCTGCTAACTCTATACCCTTCTGTGATTCCCCTGCATTTGATCTGTGATATATTGTTCCAGGACAAAAGGTCTCACCATATACCCACGGATGCAGCTGTTTCAGCTGCTATTAGGAAATAATTTGTTTTTTTTTGTAGACACACACACACACACACACACACACACACACACACACACACACACACACACACACACACACACACACACACACACACACACAATAATAATGCAGCTATCTGGATGTGATAAGGGAGACGTGGCTACCTGTGCCAGGGACTATCTGCCAGGTGTGAGGAAAATCTGATGGCGATAAAGCAACAGAGGCTCAATGCAAATATATGATACAGATAAGAGATGAGGATGGATGAGAAAAAAAGATGGATGGATGAATATGTTCTCATGTATCATGTCTTATGTGTACATAACTATTTGTGGGCTGGGAATGTGTGAAAAGCAAATGTCCTGTTATAGGGTGTCCACCCACTCTGCCCGGAGTGGGTAAAAACGTACTTTGGTGATGATATTTCACTTTCTTATGTTATAAAATACATTTTACCAAGACAACAATGATCGTTCATGTTCTGAATCGTTCAGTGGGGTCTTTTATATCCAACATGTCAGATTTCCTAACCTAATACATCCTATAATAAGCACCAAGCTCTATTGACAGAGTAGTGTAGCTTTATCACACAACCTTTTTAGGATTTTACATTTTGTGGTCATTGTCTTCTAAGTTGTATCCGCGGGTCGCCAATAGCAATATTAGCATGACATGAGCTGAATTAAATGTAAAAGACTTTGACATTTCACAGAGATACACTTGTTTTTGTGAGAAGTCTTTGAAAATGAACAGGAACTTCGTATTAATATGAAAAGTGTGTACTAATATATGAACATGCTACATGTCATGTCTCAGAATCGATATCCATCTTACCTCTCTATTGTTTCATGTCCCCCGGATTTGAGAAGAAACATGACGACTTCAATGGTAAGCCTGTCAGGTAGCCTTAATACTCACACAGCATCCAAACCGCGTAGGGATTTCATCATGATGCCAATGGTGACTTGAAAACAGTTACAGAGTTTAATGGCTGTGTTAGGAGAGAACTGAGGATGAATCAACAACATCGTAGTTACTCCACAATACTAACCTAAATGACAGAGTGAAACGAAGGAAGCCTGTATAGAATATAAATATTCCAAAACATGTACGTATCCTTTTTGCAACAAGGCACTAAGGTAATACTGCAAAGAATGTGGCAAAGCAATTCACTTTTTGTTCTGAATACAAAGTGTTATGTTTGGGGCAAATCCAATATAAAAAATTACTGAGTACCACTCGCCATATTTTTAAGTAGTGATGGCTGTATCATGTTATGGGTATGCTTGTAATCGTTAAGGACTGAGGATTTTTTCAGGGTAAAAAAGAAACAGATTGGCCCCCCGAGTGTCACAGTGGTCTAAGGCACTGCATCACAGTGCTTGAGGCATCAGTACAGACCTGGGTTTGATCCCAGGCTGTGTTACAACCGGCCGTGACCGGGAGTCCCATAGGGTGGCGCACAATTGGCCCAGCATCGTCCGGGTTAGGGGAGGGTTTGGCCGGGGGGGCTGTACTTGGCTCATCGCGCTCTAGCGACTCCTTGTGGTAGGCCGGGCACCTGCAGGGTGACTTCGGTCGTCAGTTGACTTCCAGATTGGTGCAGCTGGCTTCCGTGTTAAGCGGGCGGGTGTTAAGGAGCGCGGTTTGGCGGGTCATGTTTCGGCGGACACATGACTCAACCTTCGCCTCTCCCGAGCCCGTTGGGGAGTTGCAGCGATGAGACAAGATCGTAATTGGATCGCAATTGGATATGACAAAAAAAATGAAAAAAATCCTAGAGGAAAACCTAGTTCAGTCTGCTTTCTACAAGACACTGAGAGAGGAATTCACTTTTCAGTATGACAATAACCTAAAACACAAGGCCAAATTTACACTGGAGTTGCTTGCCAAGAAGACAGTGAGTGGTCTGCTTGAAAATCTATGACAATACCTGAACATGGTTGTCTAGCAATGATCAACAACCCATTTGACAGAGTTTAATCATTTTTGGAAGAATAACAGGCAAATAATGCACTATCCAGGTGTGGAAAGCTCTTAGAGACTTACCCAGAAAGACACAGCTGTAATCACTGCCAAATGTGATTCTAACATGTATTGACTCAGGTGGTTGAATACTTATCTAATCAAGATATGTTAGTGTTTTATTTTTATTTAATATTTTCCTACAAATATTATAATTTTTCTTCCATTTTGACATTACAGATTGTTTTGTGTAGATCGCTGACAAAACAACTACAATTAAATCAATTTTAATCCCACTTTGTAACACAACAAAATCTGAAAAATTTAAGTGGTGTGACGCAATGGTATTTTCCTGATTTATGACCACTTTTTATTCTCTGGCCTCCATTGATTTAGTCCACCTAATTTGGACCATCCGACAAATTAAGTCAAATAAAATGTTAATTGTCACATGCTTTGAAAACAGCAGGTGTGGACAGTGAAATGCTTACTTCCCAACAATGCAGAGAAAAAGAAAATAGAGAAATAATAGAAAAGTAAAACACGTAATAATAAAAAGTAATAATAGATAAACAATGAGTAGCGATAACCTGGCTATCTATATACAAAGGGTACCAGTATCGAGTCGATGTGCAGGGGTACGAGGTAATTGAGGTAGATACAGTATGTACATATAACTAGGCATAAAGTGACAGTAAACAGTAGCAGCAGCATATGTGATGGGTCAAAAAGGTTAGCACAAAAATGGTCCATGCAGATAGTCTTGTAGCTATTTGGTTAACTACAGTATTTAACTACCTACTGTATTTAGCAGTCTTATGGCTTAGGGGTATAAGCTGTTCAGTTTTCTGTTGGTTCCAGACTTCTTCCATTTGTACCGCTTGCCATGCAGTAGCATAGAACTTTGTGTGGATGCTTTTGACAATTTTTTGAGCAGTCCTCTGACACCGCCTGGTATAGAGGTCCTGAATGCCAGGAAGCTCAGCCACAGTGATAGGTGCGAGTGTAGAAACTTGTTTTGAACGTATTATGATAGAGACATGAGGTTTGGACTATTGGTTTTCTTAGAGGATTATCTACGCAATTCACATATATTTCACCCATTGGTCAAAATATGCATTTTTGATTGGTCACCCTTTGATTGGTCACCCTACCTGTGTCGGCGGCAGCTAGCCTAGTGGTTAGAGCGTTGAACTAGTAACCGAAAGGTTGCAAGATTGAATCTCCGAGCTGACGAGGTAAAAAATCTGTCGTTCTGCCCCTGAACAAGGCAGTTAACCCACTGTTCCTAGGCTGTCATTGAAAATAAGAATTTGTTCTTAACTGACTTGCCTAGTTAAATAAAGGTACTTTTTTATTTTTTATGAACATACATTGTCTATTTTAATTGTATTTTCGAAAATAGGTTTTTAGATTCCAAACAACTAAAATAAACAACATGACGGTATACTTAATTACTAAATTCCTTCCCATTACTATAAAGTTAAATGCTTCATTTGAGGGTGTATCCCCTCTACAAACAATCCTATCTTATCTGCAGGGAGGGTAAATTGCTTGTTGTTTCCTGTCCTTCAAACAAACACAGAGATAACCTCTTTGGGGAATCGCATGCATATTAGAGCAACTTGATTGAACCGAAAAATAAATAGATAAATTCAGCACATTCAGACCTGGTGTTTCTATCTAAAACGCTTCCTTACATATTTTATTTTTCTCCCTTTGACCGCCGAGTTAGAAGGGTAGGAAGTGCGTTTTGGTTCTATCAATAGGACCTTGTTTCCATCGCTGGTATTGGTCACCACCTCAGCAAACCAATCAATGGGCCTCACTCTGCTATCGCCAGGTGGAGAAATTAAAAATAAACCCCAGATAATCCCTCAGTTAAAAGGTTAATGCGGGAGCGATAAAAACTATTTTGTTAATTTATTTACCCGCTGCTCTGCCGAGATAAAGAAAAAGGAACAATTAGGGAATTCTAGGTGAGAGATTTTGAAAAGGGCAATGACATTGGGTTAATATTTTATAAGGCTTGATTGGCAGAGGCCTGGAGAGGGGAAGCTTTGTTTACACACGTAATGATTCACTCGCTTGTTTTGGCCGACCGGGTGGAAATTGTAATAAATATCTCTCTCTGTTACTCCTTACCTTTCGGAGACATCAACCAGAACACAGAGATAAAAAGGTTAATGGCTCGATTTAAGCAACACAAAATAATAGTTTGTTCAACCTGACGTCTAACTGACATAAAATTGACCCAGACTATGGCCTACGTTGATCACCTAATCTGATGTCACTGTTCGATGATTTGTAAGGAACAATTTGCTTACTTGGAGATAAAGACACCGTGCTCTGGTTTATATTGATTTCTAGCAGATCATAATCACCACATTTAATGTAATTTTCTGTAAGAATAATAATCACATCATTCCACGTAACAGGATCCTGTTCATTCGTAGCTGTTGTCGACTGGAAAAGTCCGATAGGGCGGAGGTGCACTATTGCTCCATGCGATCTGAAAGACTGATGTCATATCTGATGTATTGTTATTATACAGTATCACCTCACGTCTGCTTTCTTTTAAAGGGGAGTGACAACATTAATTTAATTATTGGCCTTTTATTGCGTCGCTGCATGGAAATTGGACTCGCACGGCAAAGTTAATAGTTCAGCCTTGTGTAATCTGATTGCCTGGGCAGCGAAGTGTGTTGGATAGTATCAGGTTCCGTGACGTTCGCTGTTTGGTCAACACAGACCCAGTCCGTGAAAGAAAGTGTGGTGGTTCAAGGAAAGTTGAGCCACTATATTTTCTTTTCACCATGGAAGCAACACTGACAAAGGAGAGCCATTGAGAATTCCTGGGTTCGTAACATATTTTACTGGCCCACGCCCCTGGGTTTGGTGGCATCCTATTTAATTTCCTAAATTGAAGCCTGAGATACAGTATGAGACCTCACTGATTGTGGAGCACACAAAAGGAGGAGTGGCTGTTAGTAATGGATGCTTAAAGGGTTTGTTATTAGACCCAAATTAAAGGGACACTTCACCCACATTACAAAATGACTTTACAGTGCCTTCAGAAAGTATTCATACGCCAAGACTTATTCCACATTTTGCTATGTTACAGCCTGAATTCAAAATTGATTAATTATATTTTCTCATTCATCTACATACAATACCCCATAATGACAAAGTGAAAACATGTTTTTACAGAATGTATCACATTTTTGCATATTAAATACAGAAATATCTACTTTACATAAGTATTCACAGCCATGAGTCAATACTTTGTAGAAGCACCTTTGGTGACGATTACAGCTTTGAGTCGTCTTGGGTATGTCTGTATCAGCTTTGAGTCATCTTGGGTATGTCTGTATCAGCTTTGAGTCATCTTAGGTATGTCTGTAACAGCTTTGAGTCGTCTTGGGTATGTCTGTATCAGCTTTGAGTCGTCTGTATCAGCTTTGAGTCATCTTGGGTATGTCTGTATCAGCTTTGAGTCATCTTGGGTATGTCTGTACCAGCTTTGAGTCGTCTTGGCTATGTCTGTATCAGCTTTGAGTCGTCTGTATCAGCTTTGAGTCATCTTGGGTATGTCTGTATCAGCTTTGAGTCATCTTGGGTATGTCTGTATCAGCTTTGAGTCATCTTGGGTATGTCTGTATCAGCTTTAAGTCATCTTGGGTATGTCTGTATCAGCTTTGAGTCCTCTTGGGTATGTCTGTATCAGCTTTGAGTCGTCTTGGGTATGTCTGTATCAGCTTTGAGTCATCTTGGGTATGTCTGTATCAGCTTTCCACATCTGGATTTGGGTATTTTCTCCCATTCTTCCTTGCAGATTATCTTAAACTCTGTTAAATTAGATAGGGAGTGGCGGTGAACAGCAATCTTCAAGTGTTTCCACATATTTTCAACGCGATTCAAGTCTGGGCTTCAGCTGGGCCACTCAAGTGTTGCTTTGGCTGTATGCTTGGGTTCATTGTCCTGTAGGAACGTAAGTCCCCCCCCCCCCAGTCTAAGGTCGTTTGCACTCTGAAGCAGGTTCTCATCAAGGATTTGCCTGTATTTGGCTCCATTCATTGTTCCCTCTTATACTTACCAGTCTCCCAGTCCCTGCCGCTGAAAAGTATCCCCATAGCATGATGCTGCCACCACCATGCTTCACAGTCGGGATTGTGTTAGATGTGTGATGAACTGTACCTGGTTTTATCCAGACATAGCACTTTGCATTCAGGCCAAAGAGTTACATTTTGTCTCATCAGACCACATAATATTTTGCCTTACGATCTCAGAGTCTGTAATGTGCCTTTTTGCAAACTCCAGGCATGCTGACATGGACCTTTTTCTCAGGAGTGGCTTCCGTCTGGCCACTCACCCATAATGCACCTATTGGTGGAGAGCTGTAGAGACAGTTGTCCTTCTGGCAGGTTCTACCATCTCAGCCAAGGAACTCTGTATTTCTGTCAGAGTGGTCGTTGGGTTCTTGGTAACCTCCCTCACCAAGGTCCTTCTTGCCCGGTTGCTCAGTTTGGTTGGTTGGCCAGCTCTAGGCAGAGTCTAGGTTGTTCAATTTCGCAATGATGGAGACAACTCTGCTCTTGGAAACTTTCAACACTATAGAAATGGTTTTATACCCTTCCCCAGATATATGCCTCATCACAATTCTATCTCGGAGATCTACCGACTTCATGGTATAGTTTCTGCTCTGACATGCATTGTCGACTGTGGGACTTTATATAGACATGTTGTTATTTTCTCTGATAACCCTCTGACCCTGATAACCCTCTGATAACCAGGTGGCGAATCGCATCTCTGCATGTCTGGCAGACATATCAGTGTGGATGACGGATCACCACCTCAAGCTGAACCTCGGCAAGACGGAGCTGCTCTTCCTCCCGGGGAAGGACTGCCCGTTCCATGATCTCGCCATCACGGTTGACAACTCCATTGTGTCCTCCTCCCAGAGTGCTAAGAACCTTGGCGTGATCCTGGACAACACCCTGTCGTTCTCAACCAACATCAAGGTGGTGACCCGTTCCTGTAGGTTCATGCTCTACAACATTCGCAGAGTACGACCCTGCCTCACACAGGAAGCGGCGCAGGTCCTAATCCAGGCACTTGTCATCTCCCGTCTGGATTACTGCAACTCGCTGTTGGCTGGCCTCCCTGCCTGTGCCATTAAACCCCTACAACTCATCCAGAACGCCGCAGCCCGTCTGGTGTTCAACCTTCCCAAGTTCTCTCACGTCACCCCGCTCCTCCGCTCTCTCCACTGGCTTCCAGTTGAAGCTCGCATCCGCTACAAGACCATGGTGCTTGCCTACGGAGCTGTGAGGGGAACGGCACCTCCGTACCTTCAGGCTCTGATCAGGCCCTACACCCAAACAAGGGCACTGCGTTCATCCACCTCTGGCCTGCTCGCCTCCCTACCTCTGAGGAAGTACAGTTCCTGCTCAGCCCAGTCAAAACTGTTCGCTGCTCTGGCACCCCAATGGTGGAACAAACTCCCTCACGACGCCAGGTCAGCGGAGTCAATCACCACCTTCCGGAGACACCTGAAACCCCACCTCTTTAAGGAATACCTAGGATAGGATAAAGTAATCCTTCTAACCCCCCCCCCCCTTAAAAGAGTTAGATGCACTATTGTAAAGTGGTTGTTCCACTGGATATCATAAGGTGAATGCACCAATTTGTAAGTTGCTCTGGATAAGAGCGTCTGCTAAATGACTTAAATGTAAATGTAAATTTTCCAAATCATGTCCGAACAATTTAATTGGCCACAGGTTGATTCCAATCAAGTTGTTGTAGTGACATCTCAAGGATGATCAAAGGAAATTGGATGCACCTGAGCTCAATTTGGCATGTCATATCATAGGGGTATGAATACTTATGTAAATTAGATATTTCTGTATTTCATATTCAATAAATTAGCAAAAATTTCAAAAACATGTTTTCACCTTGTCGTTATGGGGTATTGTGTGTAGATGGGTGAGAAAAAAATGTATTTTATCCATTTTGAATTCAAGCTGTAACACAACAAAATGTGGAATAAGTCAAGGGGTATGAACACTTTCTGAAGGCAAAGTGCCTTGCAAAAGTATTCATCCCCCTTGGCGTTTTTCCAATTTTGTTGCATTACAACCTGTAATTTAAATTGATTTTTATTTGGATTTCATGTAATGGACAAACACAAAATAGTTCAAATTGGTGAAGTGAAATTAAAATAATTACTTGTTTCAAAAAATTTACAAAATTTAAAAAATAAAAGTGGTGCACATGTATTCACCCCCTTTGCTATGAAGCCCCTAAATTAGATCCGGTGCAACAAATGACCTTCAGAAGTCACATAGATTGCACACAGGTGGACTTTATTTAACAAATTAAGTGTCACATGATCTGTCACATGATCTCAGTATATATACACCTGTTATGAAAAGCCCCAGAGTCTGCAACACCACTAAGCAAGGGGCTCCACCAAGCAAGTGGCACCATGAAGACCAAGGAGCTCTCCAAACAGGTCAGGGACAAAGTTCTGGAGAAGTACAGATCAGGGTTGGGTAATAAAACATATCCGAAACTTTGAACACCCCACAGAGCACCATTTAAATCAATTAATAAATTATGGAAATAATATGGCACCACAACAAACCTGCCAAGAGAGAGCCTCCCACCAAAACTCACAGACCAGGCAAGGAGGGCATTAATCAGAGATGCAACAAAGAGACCAAAGATAACCCTGAAGGAGCTGCAAAGCTCCACAGCGGAGATTGGAGTATCTGTTCATAGAACCAGTTTAAGCCTTACATTCCACAGAGCTGGGCTTTACGGAAGAGTGGCCAGAAAACAAAGCCATAGCTTAAAGAAAAAAATAAGCAAATACATTTGGTGTTCACCAAAAGGCATGTGGGAGACTCCCCAAACATATGGAAGAAGCTACTCTGGTCAGATGAGACTAAAATGTAGATTTTTGGCCATCAAGGAAAACGCTATGTCTGGCACAAACCCAACACCTCTCATCACCCCCACAGTGAAGCATGGTTGTGATGTTTTGTGGGGATGTTTTTCTTCAGCAGGGACTGGGAAACTGGTCAGAATAGAAGGAATGATGGATGGCACTAAATCCAGGGAAATTCTTGAGGGAAACCTGTTTCAGTCTTCCAGAGATTTGAGACTGGGACAGAGGTTCACCTTCCAGCAGCACAATGACCCTAAGCAGGGGAAACATTTACATGTCTTGGAATGGCCTAGTCAAAGCCCAGACCTCAATCACATTGAGAATCTGTGGTATGACTTAAAGATTGCTGTACACCAGCGTAACCCATCCCAACTTGAAGGAGCTGGAGCAGGTTTGCCTTGAAGAATGGGCAAAGATTCTAGTGGCTAGATGTGCCAAGCTTATAGAGACATACCCCAAGAGACTTGCAGCTGTAATTTCTGCAAAAGGTGGCTCTACAAAGTTGTCACTTTGGGGGGTGAATAGTTATGCACGCTCAAGTTTTCGTTTTTTTTTTCTTATTTCTTGTTTGTTTCACAATAAAAAATATTTTGCATCCTCAAAGTGGTCAAATGATCAAATGATATCAAATGATGCAATCAAATGATACAAACCCTATAAAAATCTATTTTAATTCCAGGTTGTAAGGCAACAAAATAGGAAAAATGCCAAAGGGGGTTAAAACTTTCGCAAGCCACTGTGTAGCCTGATAGCAGTCTATAGACGAGGAGAGACTGTAATCCACACTTTGGTTTTGCTCACCTAGCCACTGCCACCAACTGCTAATATAAAAAAAATACATGATTGAATGAAAGGAAATGTATCTGTAGGGATAGATACAGCACTTTCATGATCAAACAAAATTCCAAATCATATTGAGTCTTTAGTTTAAACTATCTCTCCCTTCAATAATGCCCTACTTCTGAGGAGTTTCTGTGCCAACCTATTTAGGAGTCAGCATCTGCAGCTTGACAAATAGCTCTTTTGTTTTGGGCCAGGTAGAGTTCCATTGTGGATCTACTGTAGAGCTGTACAGACCCAGTAAATCTACTGTAGAGCTGTACAGACCCAGTAGATCTACTGTAGAGCTGTACAGACCCAGTAGCTCTACTGTAGAGCTGTACAGACCCAGTAGCTCTACTGTAGAGCTGTACAGACCCAGTAGATCTACTGTAGAGCTGTACAAACCCAGTAGATCTACTGTAGGGCTGTACAGACCCAGTAGATCTACTGTAGAGCTGTACAGACCCAGTAGATCTACTGTAGAGCTGTACAGACCCAGTAGATCTACTGTAGAGCTGTACAGACCCAGTAGATCTACCGTAGAGCTGTACAGACCCAGCAGATCTACTGTAGAGCTGTACAGACCCAGTAGATCTACCGTAGAGCTGTACAGACCCAGCAGATCTACTGTAGAGCTGTACAGACCCAGTAGATCTACCGTAGAGCTGTACAGACAAAGGTGTTGAAGCACCTTTGGCAGCGATTACAGCCTTGCGTCTTCTTAGGTATGATGCTACAAGTTTGGCACACCTGTATTTGGGGAGTTTCTCCCATTCTTCTCTGCAGATCCTCTCAAGCTCTGTCAGGTTGGATGGGGAGTGTCGCTGCATAGTTATTTTCAGGTCTCTCCAGAGATGTTCTATCGGGTACAAGTCCGGGCTCTGACTGGGCCACTCAAGGATATTCAGAGATTTGTCCCGAAGCCACTCCTGCGTTGTCTTGGCTGTGTGCTTAGGGTCGTTGTCCTGTTGGAAGGTGAACCTTCTCCCCCAGTCTGAGGTCCTGAGTGCTCTGGAGCAGGTTTTCATCAAGGATCTCTCTGTACTTTGCTCCGTTCATCTTTCCTTCGACCCTGACTAGTCTCCCTGTCACTGCCGCTGTAAAACATCCCCACAGCATGATGTTGCCACCACCATGCTTCACTGTAGAGATGGTGCCTGGTTTCCACCAGACGTAACACTTGGCATTCAGGCCAAAAAGTTCAATCTTGGTTTCATCAGACCAGAAAATCTTCTTTCTCATGGTCTGAGTCATTTAGGTGCCTTTTGGCAAACTCCAAGCGGGCTGTCATGTTCCTCTTACTGAGGAGTGGCTTCCGTCTGGCCACTATCATAATGGCCTGATTGGTGGAGTGCTGCAGAGATGGCTGTCCTTCTGGAAGGTTCTCCTATCTTCACAGAGGAACTCTGGAGCTCTGTCAGAGTGACCATGGGGTTCTTGGTCACCCTCCTTGACCAAGGCCCTTCTCCACCGATTGCTCAGTTTAGTCGGTTTCTTCCATTTAAGAAGGATGGAGGCCACTGTGTTATTGGGGACCTTCAATGACGCAGACATTTTCTGGTACCCTTCCTCAGATGTGTGCCTCAACACAATTCTGTGCCAGAGCTCTACGGAGAATATCTTCGTCCTCATAGCTTGGTTTTTGCTCTGACATGCACTGTTAACTGTGGAACCTTATATAGACCGGTTTGTGCCTTTCCAAATCATGTCCAATCAATTGAATTTACCACAGGTGGACTCCAATCAAGGATAATCAATGGAAACAGGATGCACCTAAGCAAAATGTTGAGTGTCGTAGCAAAGAGTATGAATACTTATGTAAATAATGTTTTAATTTTTTTTTTTCTTTAAGTAATTTGCATAAAATTCTAAAAACAGTTTTTGCTTTGTCATTATGGGGTATTGTGTATATATATATTTTTTTAATCCATTTTAAAATCAGGTTGTTACGTAACAAAATGTGGAAAAAGGGAAGGGGTCAGAGTACTTTCCGAATGCCTAGTGAAAGTGTACACAACCCTTGCACAGTCTGCATTTTGCTGCCTTAAAATGTTATATTAAAAGGGAATAAATTAGATTTTTCTCTAACTGATCTACACATGGTGAACTATGTTGCTGACCCATCCTCACTTCTCATTTCACAGGCATTAAACTTTGTAACTGTTTTAAAGGCACCAAATCCCTGAGTGGTTTCCTGCCTCTCCGGCAACTGAGTTAGGAAGGACGCCTGTCTCTTTGTAGTGACTGGGTGTATTGATACACCATCCAAAGTGTAATTAATAACTTCACTGTGCTCAAAGGGATATTCAATGTCTGTTTTTTTTTTATTTGTACCCATCTACCAATAGGCACCCTTCTTTGCAAGGCATTGGAAAACCTCCCTGGTCTTTGTGGTTGAACCTGTGTTTGAAATTCACAGCTTAACTGAGGGACCTTACAGATAATTCTATGTTTCTTTAATATATATATATACAGTGAGGGAAAAAAGTATTTGATCCCCTGCTGATTTTGTACGTTTGCCCACTGACAAAGAAATGATCAGTCTATAATTTTAATGGTAGGTTTATTTGAACAGTGAGAGACAGAATATCAACAAAAAAATCCAGAAAAACGCATGTCAAAAATGTTATGAATTGATTTGCATTTTAATGAGGGAAATAAGTATTTGACCCCTCTGCAAAACATGACTTAGTACTTGGTGGCAAAACCCTTGTTGGCAATCACAGAGGTCAGACGTTTCTTGTAGTTGGCCACCAGGTTTGCACACATCTCAGGAGGGATTTTGTCCCACTCCTCTTTGCAGATCTTCTTCAAGTCATTAAGGTTTTGAGGCTGACGTTTGGCAACTCGAACCTTCAGCTCCCTCCACAGATTTTCTATGGGATTAAGGTCTGGATACTGGCTAGGCCACTCCAGGACCTTAATGTGCTTCTTCTTGAGCCACTCCTTTGTTGCCTTGGCCGTGTGTTTTCGGTCATTGTCATGCTGGAATACCCATCCACGACCCATTTTCAATACCCTGGCTGAGGGAAGGAGGTTTTCACCCAAGATTTGACGGTACATGGCCCCGTCCATTGTCCCTTTGATGCGGTGAAGTTGTCCTGTCCCTTTAGCAGAAAAACACCCCCAAAGCATAATGTTTCCACCTCCATGTTTGACGGTGGGGATGGTTTCTTGGGGTCATAGGCAGCATTCCTCCTCCTCCAAACACGGCAAGTTGGGTTGATGCCAAAGAACTCCATTTTGGTCTCATCTGACCACAACACGTTCACCCAGTTGTCCTCTGAATCATTCAGATGTTCATTGGCAAACTTCAGACGGGCATGTATATGTGCTTTCTTGAGCAGGGGGACCTTGCGGGCGCTGCAGGATTTCAGTCCTTCACGGCATAGTGTGTTACCAATTGTTTTCTTGATGACTATGGTCCCAGCTGCCTTGAGATCATTGACAAGATCCTCCTGTGTAGTTCTGGGCTGATTCCTCACCGTTCTCATGATCATTGCAACTTCACGAGGTGAGATCTTGCATGGAGCCCCAGGCTGAGGGAGATTGACAGGTCTTTTGTGTTTCTTCCATTTGCGAATAATCACAGAAACTGTTGTCACCTTCTCACCAAGCTGCTTGGCGATGGTCTTGTAGCCCATTCCAGCCTTGTGTAGGTCTACAATATTGTCCCTGACATCCTTGGAGAGCTCTTTGGTCTTGGCCATGGTGGAGAGTTTGGAATCTGATTGATTGATTGCTTCTGTGGACAGGTATCTTTTATACAGGTAAGAAACTGAGATTAGGAGCACTCCCTTTAAGAGTGTGCTCCTAATCTCCGTTCGTTACCTGTATGAAAGACACCTGGGAGCCAGAAATCTTTTTGATTGAGAAGGGGTCAAATACTTATTTCCCTCATTAAAATGCAAATCAATTTATAACATTTTTGACATGCATTTTTCTGGATATTTTTGTTGTTATTCTGTCTCTCACTGTTCAAATAAATCTACCATTAAAATTATAGACTGATAATATCTTTGTCAGTGGGCAAACGTACAAAATCAGCAGGGGATCAAATACTTTTTTCCCTCACTGTATATATATATATATATATATATATATATATATATATATATATATATACATACAGTTGAAGTCGGAAGTTTACAGACCAAGGCCCTTCTCCCCCGATTGCTCAGTTTAGTCGGTTTCTTCCATTTAAGAAGGATGGAGGCCACTGTGTTATTGGGGACCTTCAATGACCTTAGCCAAATACATTTAAACAAAGTTTTTCACAATTCCTGACATTTAATCTTAGTAAAAATTCCCTGTCAGTTAGGATCACCACTTTACATTTTTACATATTTTTTTTTACATTTTAGTCATTTAGCAGACGCTCTTATCCAGAGCGACTTACAGTAGAGTGCATACATTTTATTACATTTTTACATACTGAGACAAGGATATCCCTACCGGCCAAACCCTCCCTACCGGCCAAACCCTCCCTAACCCGGACGACGCTATGCCAATTGTGCGTCGCCCCACGGATCTCCCGGTTGCGGCCGGCTGCGACAGAGCCTGGGCGCGAACCCAGCCCAGCCTGGGCGCGAACCCAGAGACTCTGGTGGCGCAGCTAGCACTGCGATGCAGTGCCCTAGACCACTGCGCCACCCGGGATATATATACTTTATTTTAAGAATGTGAAATGTCAGAATGATAGTAGAGAGAATGATTTATTTCAGCTTTATTTATTTCACATTCCCAGTGGGTCAGAAGTTTACATACACTCAATTAGTATTGGGTAGCATTGCCTTTAAATTGTTTAACTTGGGTCAAACGTTTCGCGTAGCCTTCCACAAGCTTCCCACAATAAGTTGGGTGAATTTTGGCCCATTCCTCCTGACAGAGCTGGTGTAACTGAGTCAGGTTTGTAGGCCTCCTTGCTCGCACACGCTTTTTCAGTTCTCCCCACACATTTTCCATAGTGTTGAGGTCAGGGCTTTGTGATGGCCACTCCAATACCTTAACTTTGTTGTCCTTAAGCCATTTTGCCAAAACTTTGGAAGTATGCTTGGGGTCATTGTCCATTTGGAAGACCCATCTGCGACCAAGCTTTAACTTCCTGACTGATGTCTTGAGATGTTGCTTCAATATATCCACATCGTTTTCCTCCCTCATGAAGCCATCTATTTTGTGAAGTGCACCAGTCCCTCCTGCAGCAAAGCACCACCACAACAAAGCACTGCCACCCCCGTCCTTCACGGTTGGGATGGTGTTCTTCGGCTTGCAAGCCTCCCCCTTTTTCCTCCAAACATAACGATGGTCATTATGGCCAAACAGTTATATTTTGTTTCATCAGACCAGAGGACATTTCTCCCAAAATTATGATCTTTGTCCCCATGTGCATTTTCAAACCGTAGTCTGGCTTTTTTATGGCAGTTTTGGAGCAGTGGCTTCTTCCTTGCTGAGTGGCTTTTCAGGTTATGTTGATATAGGTCTCGTTTTACTGTTGATATAGATACTTTTTTACCTGTTTCCTCCAGCATCTTCACAAGGTCCTTTTGCTGCTGTTCTGGGATTGATTTGCATTTTTCGCACCAAAGTACGTTCATCTCTAGGAGACAGAACGCGTCTCCTTCCTGAGCGGTATGACGGCTGCGTGGTCCCATGGTGCTTATACTTGGGTACAATTGTTTGTACAGATGAACGTGGAACCTTCAGGCATTTGGACATTGCTCCCAAGGATGAACCAGACTTGTGGAGGTCTACAATTTTTTTGTGAGGTCTTGGATGATTTCTTTTTATTTTCCCATGATACAGTGTATTATAAGTGAAATAATCTGTCAGTAAACAATTGTTGGAAAAATTACTTGTGTCATGCACAAAGTAGATGTCCTAACCGACTTGCCAATACTATAGTTTGTTAACAAGACATTTCTGGAGTGGTTGAAAAACGAGTTTTAATTACTCCAACATGAGTGTATGTAAACTTCCGACTTCAACTGTAGATTTTTTACCTTTATTTAACTAGGCAAGTCAGTTAAGAACAAATTCAAATTTACAATGATGGCCTACCCCAAGACATTTCAGCTTTTCATTTATTATACATTTTTACAAATTTCGAAAAACATAATTCCACTTTGAAATTATGGAGCATTGTGTGTAGGCAACTGACCCCCAAAAAATCTACATTTGCTCAATTTGAATTTCAGCCTCTAACACAAAAAAGATGTGGGGTCAATATTGCTGAAGCTCAGTGAATTTGGTTGTGAATCATTGATGGACAGCGGTATTCAAACCTTGTCTCTGTTTTTCAAACAGATTTAAGTCAGGACTGAGACTGGACCCCTCATGAACACTCAACACTTCTTGGCCTTTCTGATGTGTCTTTGACATAAACATTTGTGCAATTGTGACCGGCCAGCTCAAATTGGATTTATGTAGCCAAATTTGAAATTGTATTTTTTACATTGGATAAATGTAGAGACCCAGAGCTACAAAATGTTATATCATACACTGCATTTGAGGAACAATGGGAACGTAATTCTGCTTTGAAAGTTGATCAACTTGTAAACTCACTTTTGAGAAAATGGCCTTTGAATGTTTTGGTACCAAGTTAAGAGCTCTTCTTTGTCTACACCCATTCAGCATCGTTCACACCCTCTTAAGCTTTAGCCCCACCCATCTCGTTTCACTCTCGGAGCATTCAGAGCGCACACTTGACGCTCCGGCTGATGATTATTGTTAGGTTTTCAGAAGACTGAGATGGGTTTCCTCAAACTTTTTAGCTGTGCTCTGCTCCTTTCATACACTATATATATATGTATATACAAAAGTGTGTGGACACCCCTTCAAATTAGTGGATTCAGCTATTTCAGCCACACCTGTTGCTATAAAAATGAGCACACAGCCATGCAATCTCCATAGTTAACATTGGTAGTAGAATGGCCTCACTGAAGAGCCCAGTGACCAAGTGCTGAAGCGCGTAGCGTGTAAAAATTGTCTGTCCTCGGTTGGAAAACTTGGATGCCAGAAGAACATTACCTGCCCCAATGCATAGTGCCAACTGTAAAGTTTGGTGGATAATAAATATTGGTCTGGGGCTGTTTTTATTTTTATTTTGTAATGTTTTATAGGTCTGGGGCTGAAATCTTAATGCTACAGCATACAATGGCATTCTAGACAATTCTGTGCTCCCAACTTTGTGTCAACAGTTTGGGGAAGGCCCTTTCCTGTTTCAGCATGACAATACCCCCGTGCACAAAGTGAGGTCCATACAGAAATGGTTTGTTGAAATCGGTGTGGAAGAACTTGACTAGCCTGCACATAGCCCTGACCTCAACCCCATCGAACACGTTTAGGATTAATTGTAAAGCCGTCTGCAAGCCAAGCCTAATCGGCCAACATCAGTGTCAGACCTCACTAATTCTATTGTGGATAAATGGAAGCATGTCCACGTAGCAATGTTCCAACATCTAGACAAAAGCCTTCCTAGAAGAGTGGAGGTTGTTATTGCAGCAAAAAGGGGACCAAATCCATTTTATTGCCCATGATTTTGGAATGAGCAGGTGTCCACATACCTTTGGTCATGTAATGTATTTCTTTTGATCTGGACAAACTCCCCACAAGCATACCAATAACATGATGCTACCACCATAAGGGTTGTGTAGACTTTCACTAGGAACTTTTTGACTTGTTTAACACTTTTTTTGGTTACTACCTGTATCCATATTAGTCATTTCATAGTTATGTCTTCGCTATTATTCTACAATGTAGAAAATAGTAAAAATAAAGAACAACCCTGGAATGAGTAGGTTTGTCCAAACATTTCACAGATAGTGTATATATAAATATAGCCATTTATAATTTGTGTTCAGTAATATATAATATATATAGATATATATTATATAAATATATAGACTAAACAACAAAATATAAACTCAGCATGTAAAGTGTTGGTCCCATGTTTCGTGAGCTGAAATAAAATATCCCTGAATTTTCCCATATGCACAAAAAGCCTATTTCTCTCAAATTTTTGTGCACAAATTTGATTACATCCCTGTTAGTGAACATTTCTCCCTTGCCAAGATAATCCATCCATTTGACAGGTGTGGCATATCAAGAAGCTGATTAAGCAGCATGATCATTACACAGGTGCACATTGTGCTGGGGACAATAAAAGCCCACGCTAAAATGTGCAGTTTTGTCACACAACACAAAGCCACAGGTCTCAATTTTTGGGGGAGCGTGCAATTGGCATGCTGACTGCAGGAATGTCTACCAGAGCTGTTTCCAGATAATTGACCGTTCATTTCTCTACCATAAGCCACCTCTAATGTTGTTTTAGAGAATTTGTCATTATGTCCATCCAGCCTCACAACCGCAGACCTCGTGTAACCACGACATCCCAGGATTTCCACAACCGGCTTCTTCACCTGCTGGATCGTCTGGGACCAGCCAACCGGACAGCTGATGAAATTGAAAATGTATTTCTCTAATAAAGCCCTTTTGGGGGGAAAACTCATTCTGATTCCCAGTGGGTGGGCCTGGCTCCCAAGTGGGTGGGCCTATGCCCTCCCAGGTCCACCCATGGCTGCACCCCTGACCAGTCATGTGAAATACATAGATTAGGTTCTAATTTATTTACTTCAATTGACTAATTTCTTTATATGAACTCTAACTCAGTAAATTGATTAAATTGTTGCATGTTGCGTTCATATTTTTGTTCAGTATACCTTTTTTTGCATGGGGTAATAGAAATTATGGTTAACGTGACCAAATTCTATATGGAGAATTTACAGTCATGCTAAATCTAGCCTATTCTAATCTAAACTATGCTGAGATGCATGGTTATTAATTATGTCCCAGACAGTCTTCATGACTATGACCACAATGTGCAGTGGCCAAATGATATCTGTTTCAGACAATATCACGCATCCTATTTTGGTTGTCGTATAGCGGTCACCACCAGTGCTGTGTAGTCCACTGCATCCCAAGCTGAAATGCTACCCCTCTATATCATCAGACAGATCTTCTTCTAGCCTATCTAAATATTACTACCTCTAAACTGTTATTTTCTACCGGCACCCACATCCTCTGGCCTCCTCTGGGCCATCAGATCCAAAGTTGCTGTAAGTTTTTCTTTGTTTGATAAAAAATCCTTTTACCCGTCACATGCCGTTTATTGAGGTCTTTCATAAATAATTCAGAGGGAGTACAAGTGAAAGTGATGACAGCAAAACTGTCTGCGATCTCTCCCTCTCAAAAGATCAAAGAGATAGTGGCTCTGTAGAAATGGGAATTATATTTCCAGCTGTCCTCAGGTTGAACGGACACTCATTTGAGCTTTCTGTCTCTCGCCCCCGCTCTTCCGTTAGGTTTATTTACCTCTATGCAACCTCACATAAAGGACTGAATATATTAAACTGCTGAGACGGTCTGAACTGACACACTGCACTGACAATTAAATCGTTGTGGAAATGTCAATTGAGTTCAACCTCTACTCCTGTTGTTTGAGCATAAAACCTATTTCCTCAAAAGTAAGTAAATGCCATACTGCTGTTGATACTCTTTAAAAAAAAAAAAAAAAGGTTTCCAAAAGGGTACTTTGTCTGTCTCAAATGATAATCCTTTTTGGTTCCAGATAGAATTGTTTTGGGTTCCATGTAGAACCCTTTCTTCAGAAGGTTCTACATGGAACCCTAAAGGGTTCCACCTGGAACCAAAAATGGTTCTTCAAAGGGTTTTCCTATGGGGACAGCCAAATAACCCTTTCGGCTTCTAGATGGTGCCTTTTTGTCTAAGAGTGTAGATCTGAGGAGACGATTCCCTCCACATTTTTTTTTACACATCTCGATGATGTGATAAAATGCTATGTCTGCTAACTGGTCACCTACAGTGGGGAGAACAAGTATTTGATACACTGCCGATTTTGCAGGTTTTCCTACTTACAAAGCATGTAGAGGTCTGTCATTTTTATCATAGGTACACTTCAACTGTGAGAGACGGAATCTAAAACAAAAATCCAGAAAATCACATTGTATGATTTTTAAGTAATTAATTTGCATTTTATTGCATGACATAAGTATTTGATCACCTACCAACCAGTAAGAATTCCGGCTCTCACAGACCTGTTAGTTTTTCTTTAAGAAGCCCTCCTGTTCTCGACTCATTACCTGTATTAACTGCACCTGTTTGAACTCGTTACCTGTATAAAAGACACCTGTCCACACACTCAATCAAACAGACTCCAACCTCTCCACAATGGCCAAGACCAGAGAGCTGTGTAAGGACATCAGGGATAAATTGTAGACCTGTACAAGGCTGGGATGGGCTACAGGACAATAGGCAAGCAGCTTGGTGAGAAGGCAACAACTGTTGGCACAATTATTAGAAAATGGAAGAAGTTCAAGATGACGGTCAATCACCCTCGGTCTGGGGCTCCATGCAAGATCTCACCTCGTGGGGCATCAATGATCATGAGGAATGTGAGGGATCAGCCCAGAACTACACGGCAGGACCTGGTCAATGACCTGAAGAGAGCTGGGACCACAGTCTCAAAGAAAACCATTAGTAACACACTACGCCGTCATGGATTCAAATCCTGCAGCGCACGCAAGGTCACCCTGCTCAAGCCAGCGCATGTCCAGGCCCGTCTGAAGTTTGCCAATGACCATCTGGATGATCCAGAGGAGGAATGGGAGAAGGTCATGTGGTCTGATGAGACAAAAATAGAGCTTTTTGGTCTAAACTCCACTCGCCGTGTTTGGAGGAAGAAGAAGGATGAGTACAACCCCATGAACACCATCCCAACCGTGAAGCATGGAGGTGGAAACATCATTCTTTGGGGATGCTTTTCTGCAAAGGGGACAGGACGACTGCACCGTATTGAGGGGAGGATGGATGGGGCCATGTATCGCGAGATCTTGACCAACAACCTCCTTCCCTCAGTAAGAGCATTGAAGATGGGTCGTGGCTGGGTCTTCCAGCATGACAACGACCCGAAACACACAGCCAGGGCAACTAAGGAGTGGCTCCGTAAGAAGCATCTCAAGGTCCTGGAGTGGCCTTGCCAGTCTCCAGACCTGAACCCAATAGAAAATCTTTGGAGGGAGCCGAAAGTCCGTATTGCCCAGCGTCATCCCCGAAACCTGAAGGATCTGGAGAAGGTCTGTATGAAGAAGTGGGCCAAAATCCCTGCTGCAGTGTGTGCAAACCTGGTCAAGAACTACAGGAAACGTATGATCTCTGTAATTGCAAACTAAGGTTTCTGTACCAAATATTAAGTTCTGCTTTTCTGATGTATCAAATACTTATGTCATGCAATAAAATGCAAATAAATTACTTAAAAATCATACAATGTGATTTTCTGGATTTTTGTTTTAGATTCCTTCTCTCACAGTTGAAGTGTACCTATGATAAAAATTACAGACCTCTACATGCTTTGTAAGTAGGAAAACCTGCAAAATCGTCAGTGTATCAAATACTTGTTCTCCCCACTGTATATAAGTGAAATATTTTCCGGCATGGGGAAGGAAACAGTACTGGTGCTTAAAATGTGTGACTTTTGTCACTGAAATAATGCATGAAGCCAATATGTCAGCAGTGTCAGGACTTATCAATTGAACTTCTCCACCATAGACACCTCTTCGCTCCTCATCTCATAAGGGAACGGGCCTAATAAAATCACAGTGCCTTATATAGCATATATGTTAATAACTGTTCAATGGATGTAGGTGTGTGTGTATGAATCGGTGTGTGAGGGAAAAGTGAGGGATGATGAATATGTACAGGAAGGTGGGAGAGAATGGGTGTGTGTACGCACGCGGTATATGTTGGGATGGTATGAATGACAATGGATGGATAGATGGGTGTAAGTGGGTCAGATGAAGGGAGGGTGACAAAAGATGGGAGGTTGGGACAAGCTTTGCTTGGGTGGGCAAGGGGGGGTTAAGGATGAGAGGTTGGGACATGCTTGGCTTGGGTGGGGTAAAGGGGGAAGAAAATGGGAGGTGGAGAGGGATAGGTTTCAACCACCACATTCAATGGTGGTTGTTGGTGAGAGTGAAGAGGGGCTCTATCCGAGGGATTGGGATGAGATTACTGGCCCTTGCATCAGACACTTTTCTGAAGTACTGTAGGTATGTGGCCTCCTCTCATCTCACTTCAGTCTCTCGGTGGACCCACTCTCCCTAAGTAGACCCCCACCAGCCACTATACTTTAATTTAATTCACAAGGTAATACAAACTCTCCAATGTATGTACACTGACAAAATCCACATACTTTTGGTACATTAGGAGAGGAGTTGGAGTTTAAAAGCCCTAAAAAGGCATAGCGCCTCAAAGTACAAAGTGCTTTATGTTTTTTGTGTGTTCTGTTAAATGTCGGCTCCGCCTACATGCTCACACGCTCTAAAAATGGGTCTTTCTATAAATAATGGGGCCAATGTGTGACATAGGGATCAGCATTTCTAAATGGTTTGAAACAAAAATAAAATATTTTCATGCAGTTCCATATGTGTACTTTGAGGAATAAAATGTCATTTATGCAAATTGACCCATAACTTCACCTATACAACAACAGAGGCCTAGGACAGGGTTTACCAACCTTGGTCCTCAGGATTCCAAAGGGGTGTACGCTTTGGTTTTTGCCCTAGCACTACACGGCTGTTTCAATTAATCAACTAATCATCAAGCTTTGAATCAGCTGTGCAGTGTTAAGGCACAAACCAAAACGTGCACTCCTTGGGGTCTCGAGGACCGAGTTTGGAAAACGATGGCCTAGGACTATACACCCATAAAGCGGGGTTCATACAGACATTGGCAAGTCAAATTCAAGGAATTTCAGGGACTTCTTAAAGCACTTCATTGTAGTTTTCAAGGACCTCAATGTTATACAATTGTATAACTTATATAATTGTACGTATAGAGCCTAATATAGAACCCCCTCCCCCCAAAAAGCATGCAAAAAGTATAAAAGAAAAAGTCGGCCATTACCACTTTAGGCCTTGATATTCAAATTACTATTACATTCTATAATATTTGAGAATAATGTGGACATTGTCTGACTAAATAGTTTGGATGCATGCATGGCGATCCTTCTGTAGCCTATGTGGCGATTCAGGCACACATAATGAGGCCGTTAATAGCGGTAGCATTAATCTCACCGTCGCTGTTTTTATAACGAGAAAGTGACCAAAAAACAGGTAACTGTTTTAATGGAAGGAATTGTATGGAAGGCCAAGTTGAAGCCAACATTAGATGGTGTCATCCTAATGATAACCGCACATAATTTTACCACAAAAACTGATCAAAGATTAAATCACAGGATCATTTATAAATTGGCTACAATAATTACAAGGACTTTTCAACCACCAAATTGAGGAAGGCCTAGTCCAGTGCTTGGATGTCTAAGCTCCAAATGCAAGTTCAAATAGGCTACTTCAAGACCCTTGTATTGTTTCAAATTGCAGGTGTAACATGGAATAGAACATGTATTTCATTACCAATTCATATTGTGAATAAGCCCACTAGGCTACGTCATTTCTTGTCATTGTATCCAGGGCAATTCATTGGAAGAGCGTTGGGTGATGCGCAATGGTCTATTCTACACTATTGCACACAGTAGACTCGGTGTCCAATCCGAGGAACAAAAACCCGATGAAAACATGAACTCATTACCTTTGTGCTTTCTCTGTTAAATCTAACGAGACCCTGCTGTAAATCAAGCAGACAACCACAGATGATCAACATCCATTCGCTAGGGATATTAGATCCAACGTGGATCCAGGCACAACTGTCGTCACCGGCATAACGAATGATACACCAACATATTCTGGACATTCCTCACGAACACTTTTTTTTTTTTTTACAGCACTTGGGATGTTGTTACGTTGCGTGCACTATCACAACAGCTGTTAATCACTTGGCTGTCATTCGGGAACAGTCCTTCCTGGATGAGATGATGATATGTGAAACTATCACGATGTAATTAAACAGCTCTACTCCAAATGCACATCCAACAAGTATTGTGCATAATTATTGAAGAACCACGTTAATGACAGTATCGTTTTTAGGTTTTAAGTATCAAGGTATGCCGACTCTTTCGGTTAGAAGCATTCGATTCTTCTGTTGCATTTATTATTTGGGATTTGTGTGCCCATGAACATCGTTTTCATCACATAACACTACATTTCTGAGATCTCTATACAAACAACTGTCTGACAGCTAGATTCGGGATTGTTACAGGGTTCAAGTTAAACGCCTGATTTAACTGATTCATGCTTAATATATGATATAATGACAATTTACACTGCCATAAATGCAAGGACAGAAAAGTAAAACATTTTGTCCCATGATTTTGGACAAATCCGTCAAGACACCAACCATGATAAAGGGTTAAACATGTTAAATCAACTTGTGAATGTTATTGCATATAGCTATGATTCCCCTTATATCTTCATGTAACGACATGAAAAAAAATTGCCAGATTGTTGTCAATGATTTATCAACAGCTGTAACACGTTGTTCAGTGTAGGAAATCCTCACTGGTACCATAGTTTGTTGATAGACCCATATGTAATGTATACAATAACTATGTATTCCTACTACGACTCTCTCATTCCATGGAATGACAACTGGCCTCATATGACATGTCTGGCAAAATGTTGTATCTGGTTATTCAATGATAGACGGAACAGACCAGGTTAACTTTGAATTTATACAAGTAAAGACCAACAAAATCCTACTTATTACATGGAATGTACACGAGCTTCATGACGGGGGGAAAAAGCATATGGTTCTTGAACACTGAAAGAGATTGTCAGCAGATGTGGTTTTCCTGCATTTCAAAAAAGGTTAATGTTTTATATTTAACACGAGAACCGCTAAAGCAGTCTTTTTTTAAAAGTCTTGACTTTTCCTAAATAAGTCTATGTAACGCACTGTCGGTGTTAGAATCTTAATATCATAAACAGAACTGGAGTTATAACCAGTTTGAGGAGGGCATGTCATTTTGTTGTGGGTCCCCGGTGACCCCCCCCCTTTTCCCGAAGAACGATGCATAATTAGGAAATCCCCAATTGTGAATGAAGAACAGGGTGGGTCATTCTATTGTATGTATCTGTTCGAATTATAATCTCAAAACGGTATGTACCCTATATCAGTCCACCGATTCCAAACAGTTTTATCAGTTTACTCTGGCCTACTTAGAGTAGGCTACACAGTGAGAGCGTGAGTAATTGTACATGCTGAACAGCTTTCAATATCTGGGGAAAGATCCGCTGCAGGTGTCGGAGAAGGTGGTGATGAGGCTTGTGGAACCTTATGTCGGCAAGGGGAGAAATGACACCATGGACAAGGTTTTCAGTTCACCGTCAATGGCGAACAAGTGGCTTGCAAAGAAAAGAAGCATAGCCGGTGTTGTGACGAAAATTTCCCCCTTGCCAGAATTCTCCCTCCCTTCGCGTTCTTCATTGCTGAGATTTACTTGCTAGTTGAGATGTCTGCTCTTAACGCCGTTGTCAGTTTAGCCTACATTTCACTGATCTTAGTAGCAGAAAGCATTTTTGTCTGCAGTTTTCGGTTTGGCTATTTGTTTCTAGTGTATGTGGCGGTTCTAGCTTGAATGGCGCCCTCGGGGATCCCCCTTCAGCGCCCGCGCCCGACGGTGCCGGCAAGATGCCGCCCTGGGCGGCTGCCCATGTTGCCCGTACCTAAATACGCTACTGATTTGTATTAGTCTATAAATAAATCTCTTTGACAAAATTCGTCATATCTCCCATATCTTATTCGACTAGTATAGTGTAAGGATAATAATTCAGCCATAGTTGTTCGACTAGCCACAAAATTAAGGAAATTAGAAATGCCATTATTGCTTTTGTGCTGATTTTCACTATTTGTCAAGGCCACTTGGCACTTCTAATGATGTTTAGGCTACTGATATGTTTGTCATTTGACCATGCTTCTTGCATGCTTCGTCTTGGTGGTTTGGGTATTTATTTTATTTTGTCATTATAAAAATAAGCTGTTACCTTCTTCCCACATATGCTTTCTATTTCATAGTTGTAACAAAGGCACTCAATGAATAAAATTGATTGAACACTTGAAAATAAAAAGTGTTTTTTAGTTTTTGCATATAGCTTACAGTAACATAAACAAACAAAAATGCTATTGTGTTATTTTAAATAAAATACAAATTGTATATTAATGTTAAGCCAATGCCTTCATAAACACAACCAAATGATATATATTTTTTATAGCATACATGAAATGTATTAATTACACTGTTAGAATGTTGCAGTCAGAATGACTGCTCATTAGCTTGAAGGGGGGGGTACCCCCCAAGGCTCAACAGGTCTAGTGTTAAAGAGGAGCTGGGTTGGAGAGACCTATGCTGCCATCTACTGTGGTAACAGCAGAGGTGTAGGCATCCTGATAAATAAGAATACACCCTTTTCCCTTATATACCAGCACACGGACCAAGAAGGACAAATACAAACTAATGTTAAATTGTACTTTACATGGTGCAAAATAATCATTGATTTCATTGTATATCCCACCAGGGGCAAATCTAGTGTTTTATATATATCATTTAAGCTATAATGTATAAAATCCAGAGAAGAACTACTATTTTAACAGATTACCTAAATCATACGTTCAGTAGCATTGACAGACGTAGCAAAAAAATAGGCAAATTCAAGGAACCTCCAAAGAGGTTGAAACATTTCATCTCTACAAATAATTTACAGAACACCTGGAGATTACTTTTCCCAACTACAAAATACTACTCATTTTTTTCTCAAAGTAAGTAAGAAAAGCTATTCAAGAATTTACTACATAAAAAACTGCACTCAAGCATTTACTGGGTTAAAAAAGCCATGACAGTGATATTGGATCATTCTCCAGGATCCCTAGAAGGACAGTGTCCCGGAGTCGCCTCTTCACTGGCGACGTTGAGACGTTGAGGGTATTATTTAATGAAGCTGGCAGTTGAGGACTTGTGAGGCATCTGTTTCTCAAACTAGACACTCTAATGTACTTGTCCTCTTGCTCAGTTGTGCACCGGGGCCTCCCACTCCTCTTTCTATTCTGGTTTGAGCCAGTTTGCGCTGTTCTGTGAAGGGAGTAGTACACAGCGTTGTACGAGATCTTCAGTTTCTTGCCAATTTCTCACATGGAATAGCCTTCATTTCTCAGAACAAGAATAGACTGACGAGTTTTAGAAGAAAGGCTTTGTTTATGGCCATTTTGAGCCTGTAATCGAACCCACAAATGCTGATGCTCCAGATACTCAACTAGTCTAAAGAAGGCCAGTTTTATTGCTTCTTTAATCAGGACGACAGTTTTCAGCTGTGCTAACATAATTGCAAAAAGGGTTTCTAATGATCAATTAGTCTTTTAAATTGATACACTTGTATTAGCTAACACAACGTGCCATTGGAACACAGGATTGATGGTTGCTGATAATGGGCGTCTGTATGCCTATGTAGATATTCCATAAAAATCTGCAGTTTCCATCTACAATAGTCATTTACAACATTAACAATGTATGCACTGTATTTCTGTTCAATTTGATGTTATTTTAATGGCCCAAAAAATAGCTTTTCATTCGAAAACAAGGACATTTCTAAGTGACCCCAAACTTTTGAACGGTAGTGTATATATGTCCTTAATCAGTATAAAGGAGGAAATGTTGCTTACTTGTTGAGCAAAATCAAAGCTGTAATGCATCCTGATATGTCTTTGCTTGCTGGTTCAGTAGGGCCCCCCAGAGACAACTGCAGGTCTTGACAGGTGGTCTAGCAGTCAGCAGCCATCTTCTGGTAGGCAGACTGCTCACTCTGAACAAGCAGGAGATGCTGCTCTTGCTTCTTCAGCTTTGCTGATTTAACAGTTTCTGGCAGATTGGCAGATCTGAAGACCTGATAGTTGTTCCTCTGGCACTGCCAGCACAGGTCTGTCCTGGGCTTAGTGCTTGAGATGTGGGGCAGAGATTTTCTCCACAGATTCCTTAAGGAAAGACAGCCCACCTTCACGTACCTCTGGAAAATACACAGAAATGATGTGAGATCAATAGAAGTAGTGCCAATCATGTTGGAGGTAAAGGAAATAATCTAAAGATGTTTTGTTTATGCTTTACATAACAATTGTTGTCATCGATTCATTGTAGAGATGCCACACCACTGCTTTGGTCACAAGAGATGGCAGCAGCTTCCCACCAAAGTGATTGTGTCCTGGGTGGTGTCCTCATAATGCTAATGCATTATCGTCTGAACAGTTGTTGATGAAGTTCACAACTCGCTGAAAGGTGTAATGCTTCAGGTGTAACCTGTGCTTGCTTGGGCCAGCTCTCTTTTTGATGGGAGGCATTAGACCATTCTCCTTGTATGACTGCTGGAGGAAAGCTTGTTCTACTGATGCTGAAAGACACATTCCAGATACAAATATGTTAGCATTATTATACAATAGATGGCCGTAATCACCGTCAGGCACACCTGGCTATCTTGATGGTTCATGTAATCATCTGGCGAAGTGGTGTCTTTTGTTTAGACATGCTAGCTAAACAATGAACCATGATCCTTATCCATAGACTACTAGCAATACAAACTGATTGTCATAGCTACCTAAAGTTAACCAAATAGGTTAAATATTAGCTAGTTAGCTAGCTAACGTTAGGCTATAACTAGCAATGCAATTGGCTTTCTGAGATAATATTACTACACAGATCATACACGTAATGTTAGCTAGCGAGCCAGAAACCTAACGTCAGCTAGCTAGCTAACAGTACGCTTTAACTTTGGATATTTTGTTTAGACTTGTAGCTAGCTAGCTAAAGAATGAATCATAATCCCAATCCATAGAGTACTAGCAATACAAACCAATTGTCATAGCTAGCTAACATTATGCTATAACTAGCAATGCAAATGGCTTTCTGAGATAATATTACTACACAGATCATACACGTAATGTTAACTAGCTAGCTAACAGTAAGCTTTAACTTGCAATGAAAATAACTTTCTGACAAAATTAGAAACGTATATAATCTGGAACTGTAGCTAGATTCTTACCCGTATTCATGGATGAACGCTTCACGGCAGACTGCAACCCCTTTCATTAAATAAGACATCCTGTGTCGTTTCCTGTCACAGGCTAGAGGTCTTCATGGCGTGTAATCCCTGAGGGTGCCACTGGAGGGCACCCTTATGGTTGTAGTGACCAGTTGAGCCTGATTGGGATTATTGGGTTCACCTGGTTTAGGAATATTTTGGTTTCTCTATGGAACTGGGCCGGTTGCTCAGGTCTCTTGTCTTGTTTTGTGTTTTACTCATGTGCACTTACTTAGTTTTTTTTCTGTGAATACTTCTGTAAACATTCTGAATTTAACCTCACCTCTGCCTGCTGTGTTTCTCTGCGCCTGGGTCTGAGTTCGTACAAGAGTTATTGTCACAGTAGACCAAAAATGGACCCAGCAGAGATTTCTCCATCTTCCGAGGGACACTCCGAGCTCCACCACTTGCGGTCGGCCCTCACTCACCATGGAACTGTGATTAGTCGCCACGAGGCGCGGCTGAATACATTGTCAGAGGATTTAGGAACTCTTGTGTGCACTCTGCAGACCAGACATCACCCCATCAGTGGCAGGAATGCTGCTCAAAGACTCATTGCGCTTTGGCAGGGCAGCCGGAGCGTAGCGGATTACGCCATTGATTTTCGGACGCTTGCTGCTGAGAGCAGTTGGAATACAGAGGCACTTCACTCAGTATTTCTGAACGGACTCAGCGAGGTTCTCAACGATTAACTGGCTTCCCGGGACAACCCTGACATTGTCTGGCCATCCGGATTGAACACCGGCTTCGGGAACGTTGTCATGACAGGACGGATGGATTCCCGAGTTGGTTCCAATGTTTCTAGCTCTGCTAAGGGAGGCGATTCTTCATTTGGGCCATTGTCTTATGCTTGGCCTGCTGGTCCGGTATCCCGTCAGAGTTCTCAATTCAGCTCTGGTTCCCCCTCATATCCTTCCGAGGAGCGGTTGCAATTGGGACACACAAGACTTTCCGCTCTGGAGAGAAGGCGCAGGATTAACGAGCAACGTTGTCTTTACTGTGGACAGTCTGGACATTTCCGGGCCTCCTGTCCCGAGCTGACGGGAGAACGGGATGACTCGTCAGTAAACGGGAGAATACTGGCGTGTCAGATACAGTCTCCAGCTGCCGACACGGCATGCACCTTGCTTCCAGCCAACATGCGGTGGGACAATGGGCAGTTGGACATTTCTGCTTTCGTAGACTCTGACTCTACCGGCTGTTTTCTGGATCGTACATTAGCTCGCCAACAGAGGCTTCCACTCACTAAGCTGGACATTCCGTTGTCGGTCACTGCGCTGGATGGTCTACCCCTAGGGTCTGGGAAGGTGAAGCAACTCACCATGCCTATTCAGCTACGAGTTCTGGATGACCATGTGGAGCTTATCCAGTTACATCTGGTGCACTCTGCTGAACTTCCCCTGGTTCTTGGACATCCGTGGCTTTCCACCCATAATCCTCAGATTGACACGTCTTCAGCAAGAGTTCTGGGATGGAATCTTTCATGCCAGTTCCACCGCCATCAACTCTCTCCAGGCCTTTCCGGTCCTGCTCGTCTGGAGACTTCCGACTCTAGTGTTCCTCTGGCTGGGAGTTACAAGCCTGATCTTTCCGGCGTACCTCGGGATTACTGGGATTTGGGTCAGGCCTTCAGCAAACACAGGGCCAGCAAACTACCTCCTCACAGTCCCTATGATTGTGCCATCAACCTCCTGCATCCAGGCCAGATGGTCTGGCTTCTCTACTAGGGACCTGCCTCTATGCATAGAATCTAGGAAGTTGGCACCCCGGTACATTGGGCCATTCAAGATTCTACGGTGCATCAATCCAGTGGCCTATCGTCTTCATCTTCCCCGGTCCATGAGGGTTCATCCCACCTTCCACGTCTCCAGACTCAAGCCTGTGGTATCCAGTCCTCTGGTTCCGGCCACTCGGCCTACACCTTCGCCCCGCATGATAGTGGGACAGCCAGCCTACACGGTGTGAGGCCTCCTCTCCAGCCATCAGATCCGGCGGGGGACTCAGTATCTCGTGGACTGGGAGGGTTACGGCCCTGAGGAACGGTCCTGGGTTCTGATTGGAATGATTGGGTTCACCTAGTTTAGGACTATTTTGGACTCTATGGAACTGGGTCGGTTGCTCAGGTCTCTTGTCTTGTTTTGTATTGTACTCATGTGCACTTGCTTTTTTTTTTTTTTTGTGAATACCTCAGTAAACGTTTTGGATTTACCCTCACCTCTGCCTGCTGTGTTTCTCTACGCCTGGGTCCGAGTTCGTACTAGAGTTATTGTCAAAGTTTCCGTTTTGTTTGTACAGCTTGCTTGGCCCGTTGTGTCAAGTCACTCTGGTTCACACTGAATGCAATGCCATAAGAATCGTCCTCCTGAAATTAGTCCATCACAGCTTTTTCCCACTGACCTTTGTCGATAGCTCCTGATAAATTCAGGGCAGCAATGTTATTGAGAGCAGTAGCAACACATTTGCAGTTCTCCATGACTAACGTGATATATTTCGGAAAAAAACTGCAGTAGAAATGATTTCACATAACGAACAGCTCATTTTATAGACACGAGGCTACACCGCAGAACAATCTGAAAATCATCTCTCAGCATATCGAGCCCATTCATTATCTCAGCCAATCATGGCTAGTGGGAAGGTTCCTGACTTTTTCTGTGGCTGAACCAACTGGACTCGTAATTTAATAACTTTCTTCGTATTTACAGATTACATACAAGTTTGTTATTAACTTCTCTAGGGTATGTGGGACGGTAGCGTCCCACCTCGTCAACAGCCAGTGAAACTGCAGGGCACCAAATTCAAAACAACAGAAATCCCATAATTTAAATTCCTCAAACATACAAGTATTTTACACCATTTTAAAGCTACACTTGTTGTAAATCCAGCCAAAGTGTCCGATTTCAAAAAGGTTTTACGACGAAAGCACACCAAACGATTATGTTAGGTATGAGCCAAGTCACAGAACATGACAGAATTCAAATAGGCTTTTCGGCGAAAGCATACAATGCTATTTTCTGAGGATAGCACCATTGTAAACCAAGAGAGATAAGCATATTCCAACCCTGCAGGCACGACACAAAACGCAGAATTAAAAATATAATTCATGCCTTACCTTTGACGAGCTTCTGTTGTTGGCACTCCAATATGTCCCATAAACATCACAAATGGTCCTTTTGTTCGATTAATTCCGTCGATATATATCCAAAATGTCAATTTATTTGGCGCGTTTAATCCAGAAAAACACAGGTTACAACTTGCTCAATCGTGACGACAAAATATCTCAAATCTACCTGTAAACTTTGCCAAAAAATGTCAAACTACTTTTGTAATACAACTTTAGGTAGCTTTTTAACGTTAATAATCAATAAAATTGAAGACGGGATGATCTGTGTTCAATACAGGATTAAAACCAACCGTAGCATGCCTTTTGGTCATGCGCTTCTATCTCACAGGACACCTAGAGTGACTCGACTTCAAGATGACCGTATTTCTTCATTACACAAAGGAATAACCTCAACCAATTTCTCTAGACTGTTGACATCCAGTGGAAGCCGTAGGAACTGCAAGCAAGTCGCTTAGAAATCTGGTTTCCCAATGAAATCTCATTGAAAAGAGAGTGACCTCGCCTGCTAAATAAGTTCTGTTTTACTCACAGACATGATTCAAACAGTTTTATAAACTTCAGAGTGTTTTCTATCCAAATCTACTAATAATATGCATATCTTATTTTCTGCGGATGAGTAGCTGGTAGTTTAATTTGGGTATGCTTTTCATCCAAACGTGAAAATGCTGCCCCCTACCCTAGAGAAGTTAAGGCACATGAAAGTTAAAATGTTCTAGAAGGCATTTCTGCCAAACAAACGCATTTTGAGAAAAAAATTGAATAAACATTTAAATGTCTTTTCTGTAAAGTCGTGACTTGTGACATACGCCTAGTTTCCTGAAACAACTCACATATTATTACGATTCAACCCCATAGGCTTTTTGTAACTATAACTAATCCAACTCGAGTAGATATCGATTGTGATACTTAATAAGTGACTGAGTAAGATATGGGGGAAATACATACCCAGGGAACATCAGCCCAGCTCTGAAGGCTTTTTTCTGCTTCTACAACAGTAAGCCAGAGGAGTCATTTATCACTTCCAAGTCTGTGCCCCTTCTCGTTTGCAGTAATAAAAGAGGGCCCATCAGAAACGTCCAACAGGTCTGAATCACCAAATCACCTCGTCTCTCCACCATCTCCAAGCTACGACGTCGCATTAAATCAAGCAAGAGGAACATTTCCCAAGGCAGCCAGTGGCTTTTAATTTCCTGAAGAACCTTAAAATATCATTCATTACCAGAACTACACAGACATTTTTCTTTTTTTTTTCTCCAAAGTCCCATAAATCAATAGTGTGGCCTGACTGCAATAATTATAACAGGTTAACATGTCATTTCCAGGCCGAGAGGGCTGCCAGAATGCAGAGGTGATGGCTAAGTTTTAGTATATGCAAACGAGGGAATTCAAATAGTGTGCTGAGATATTAATACATGGGAGCAGGTAACGAGGTATGGCCGATGAATTATGCATAAAAAAGTGGTTGATCTTCAATAAAGCAAAGGAATTCAGCATGTAATCTAATTAGTTATGGGAAGTCTATTATGTTGGAGTGGCAGATCGTGACTGTCCTTGAAAAGGGAGTTTATTTATAGTACCATGTTGTGTTGGCTTTCTGGATTGGAAATGCATCCTGGAGTGGTCCAAAATGTGAACACCTCACACGCTCTCTTTCTCCCCCTCCCCCTCTCACTCTCTCCCCTCCTCTCATCCCCACTCCTCCATCTCTAATCCCTCTTTATTTTCCACATGTCTTTCTTCATCCATCTCTCTTCCTAAATGTCTTTCTCTATCTCCCTCATCTCTATATCTCTTCATCATCTCAGTTGTTATCCTTCTTGCCTCCTCCTCCCACCTGTCGTCTTCCTCTGTAACGTCTCTCTTTTTCACCCTCTTTCACTTGCCAATCTCCCCTCTTGTCTCTCTCACCTCCCCCGGTCTACACCTGCTTATCCCGTCCCTCTTAAATCCTCCCTTTCCATCATTCTCTTGGACTTTTTAGGGTGGAGTGGGAGAGGTTTCACAGAAGGGTATTGTGGTGTTTTTAGGTAAGTCTCGATAGAAAACATCGAAAGTTAAAGCCCTTTTTCTCTTCTGTCTCGTCCAGCTCCAGACCAGGCAGACCTCCTAAGAGGAGCCAGAGTGTGACATCGCCAGAGAACCCGCACATCATGCCACACTCTGTCCCCGGCCTCATGTCCCCTGGAACATTCCCATCCTCAGGTATGTACTGTAGTCACACGCAAACAGACAGGCATATACATAAGCACATGCGTTTGCATATGCTGAATGTATATACACACGCACACATTTGTCCTCTTTACACACACGCTAAGTGTTTACACACAAACACACACTTGCCACTGAAACAACCCTCCATACCCTCAACATCCCCATAGCACTCCCCGCCTCCCTCTAACTTGTCCTCTTTATGGCAAGCAGAGCGAAGTGACACATGCGAACACACCACTGCCAGACAACCAGCCGCTCATTTAAACTCTTTTACACACAACTGAACTCAGAGAAAGAGAGAGAGACCGAGGGAGATGCCACTCCAATAAATTGCCGTGGCATCCTTTTCTCTCTGATCATTTTCAGTTGATGTTGCGTTTCGCCTTGAGAGCATTCTAATTAGTGTGTGATTAAATCCACTTCACTGGTGTATGTACATAAGCATGGTTGATGCTAAAGTAAGCTTTATCACCACAAGAATCAACAACAACCGTTTGTTCCCAAATGCGCCCCCGGGCGAGTCTTATTGCGGCTAATGCTTTTGTTCTGTTTGTGGCTGGTTGCATTGTGACGGCTTTGCTGTAAGTGCTCTGATTTACATCTTTTTTTTTCTTCCCTTCTTTTCCTTTTTCCTTCTTTACTAATGTTGTGCCGTGATTAGGGTTTTCTTAACTCTTATTTTCGCTGTATTAAACCAAGCAGAAAGAAACCGTGACAACTACAGTACATATCATTTGCTGTTTTCTCTGCAACCTTACGAGTTTGCCTCCAAGAGTTGGCTGCACTCGAGTAGTTCCGAATGGCTTCCTACCTTACGTACGTACACATTTTCTCATCTCTTTCTTTCGAAGCCAGAATAAAAACATGCATCTGAGAAGTGTTTCGGATTCAATAACAGACACAAATTGGCTACGTCCTTAATAATGGAGGCTCGCAGATCAACGCGCAGCATTGAACTCTGGGAGTGTGGTGATGTCACAGACTCTATGTGTCTTGTTTGGTGAAAGGGGGGGGGGGGGGGGGATTCAAAGGCTATTTGGAACAGCAAAGATGAGAAAGCCGTGGTTTTATTTTGTGGAACATAAAGCAACAGAAAAGCCTTTTGATGTCCCTCCCCTTTAAGCCTGGAGGGAATCTATGATCTTGACATTTAGTCAGGGTATTCAGGGGAGAGAGATAAAGTAATAGAGTTTATTTTTTTGGTGCAACTGCCTTTCTGTTTGTGGCTGCAAAAGCCAAGATGGCTGAACTTTCTCCCTAACTGCCTTCTGTGGTTTGATTATTGTACGTATTGAAGAACAAGTTCGTAATAAAGTTACCACAATTTACACTTCAAAATGATGCAAAGTGATCATATAGATGAGTATATTTCTTTTTACTAGCAATGGAACACACGTTTTTGCATGTGTCCGGACACATTAATCGATCCATCACAAAACTGACACACTGCAAGCTGTCGTGAATGGTTATGGCAGGTGGCACGTCATACTCCCCCCAGAACCAAAACGGCTTCAAAACCAATGGATCCCCTTTAAAAAGCAATTCCCAAATATTTGGTTAATACGTGCAGCGAAAAAAAAAGAGAGAATAAAATAACATGTTTTGTACACAGTGGCATGTAATTGTTCCTGATGTTAGATTTACAAATGAAGTTCCCCATCGATCTCTCCGCTGACTACCCGTCCCCCCCGTCTTCGCCGAGCAGGTGACTCCAATTAACAAAAACGAGCCCTGAAAATTCACCCCATGATGCATTGCACCAAATCCGGCAAATCACCCAAATAACCTAATCTAACATGGCTGCCTGGGGGCTTTAAGTGAAGTGCCATAACTAATGCATGGAAACTTCACTCACTGTAATAAAAGTTTTATTTGGGGAGGTGGTTTGATTGGTTTAATTGCCCACAGCAAGCTTTTCAAAGGGTGACAGAGATTGGTTGAACAATCTTTGAAAATGGGGACTTTTGATGTTTTGCCGGGAATCCAAGTTGATGTACAGTACATTTTGAAAGTATGCTGTCCAATGACTCATCTTTGGAGAGAATTTTTATGTGAGAGACATTCTTGCTATGTGTATGTTTTGCACCTGACACCAGTTCCACTTGCTGTGGTTTCCATTTAATGAAACACCCTTTGTGTATTTGTGTGTATGTGGCCGTTGGTGTGTGTGTGTGTATGCAATTGTGTGCTTCCGCGCACTCTTGTGTGCACGTTTTTTTATTTATTTGTTAACCTTCATTTAACTAGGCAAGTCAGTGAAGAACAAATTCTTATTTTACAATGACGGCCTACCCTGGCCAAACCCTTCTCTAACCCAGACAACGCTGGGCCAATTGTGCTCCGCCCTATGGGACTCCCGATTACGACCGGTTGTGATACAGCATGGGATCAAACCAGGGTATGCAGTGACGCCTCTAGCACTGAGATGCAGTACCTTAGACCGCTGCGCCACTCTGAAGTTTGTGTGTGTTAATGTGGGTGTGGGTGCCATCCAGATACAAAGAAAGTGACATTACACAGTAGATAAAGCACTGCCTTTCTATAGAGAGAAGGGCAAAAGAGCCGTAAAAGTCAGTCTTTCTTTTGTGTACCGATGAGGAGTTAATACTGATTTTGATGTAATTGAATTGCGCACGTTGGTGTTGCGGAGGGCTGTGGCATCAGGGTGGGCGTGACATTGGACGCAGGTACGGGCAGCTTCGCATGTTAATTAACGATGACGACCCTGACAATATTCAGCCAGTCGGCTGCCGCTTCCTTTGCATATTAATAGACGCTTCATTATTATTTAATATGACATCTGCTTCGAGGGCTACTATCAGACCTCGTCACCGTTATACCCCGTTTTCCCGACTCTCCTGCCGTGATATTCTCCATTTGTTGAAATGGGGGGGCGGCGCTCAGCAAAATGCCGTTTTTCTTCCCGCTGGCGTGGTGTGGCCGTCTCTGTACAACGCAACACTGGATCATGTGCATTATGCACCAAATGAAAGGAGACGGACTGAAACAGCGATGGACTACCTGGTCCAATGAGAAGCACACATTTTGTTTTTCCTGTTAATTATTTTTTTCCCAAACGTTGCCTGTTGCCTGCCCTAATGAACATGACCCTGCGGTGCTGTTTGTTTGTGGGCAAAGAGGATTGTCTCTGTGTGTGTCTATGAGATGAGTCTGGCTGTCTGAATTTTTAAAGGTGACTTTGAAAGAATCCATGAGGTCGGGATCATTTTGTTTGCATAGTTATGAATGCAGATTAGGAGTAGGGAGTGGGATGGGCCGTTCGACATTTAGACGTCCAGTCATTTGAATAGTTTGGAGATCTTGATACCTCCTTGTTAGATTGAGTGTTAGGCGGGTGCGAGTTACTGTATGAGCAAGTGACAATTGATCAGCCGAAATGAAACAATTATAGGAACAAAGGCGCCGATGTATGGAGTCTGTCTCATGTTCTATGAATATAGTGTGGGGGTCGGGGTGGGTGGGTAGTGTGATGGATTGAAAATGATAAAGGGGATAATCTACCTGTTTCAAACCATCTGCTTCAAATGAGACCAAGTCCCGTTTACCTTTAAGAACACCTGCTCTTTCCATGACATAGACTGACCAGGTGAATCCAGGTGAAAGCTATGATCCCTTATTGACGTCACTTGTTAAATCCACTTCAGTCAGTGTACATGAAGAGGAGGAGACAAGTTAAAGAAGGATTTTAAGTCTTGAGACAATTGTGTATGTGTGGTATTCAGAGGATGAATGGGCAAGACAAAAGATTTAAGTGCCTTTGAACAGTGTGTAGGTGCCAGGCGCACCAGTTTGTGTCAAGAACTGTAATGCTGCTGGGTTTTTTCATGCTCAACAGTTTCCCATGTGTATCAAGAATGGCCCACCACTCATAGGACATCCAGCCAACTTGACACAACTGTGTGAAGCTTTGGAGTCAACATGGGCCAGCATCCCTGTGGACCGCTTTCGACACCTCCTAGAATCCATGCCCGAAGAATATAGGCTGTTCTGAGTGCAAACGGGGGGAGGTCAACTCAATATTAGGAAGGTGTTCCTAATATTTGGTATACTCAGTGTACGTCAATCCTACACTGTAGGTGAAAGAAACATTCAAAATGCGTACATCACAAAGCATCCGAGAATACCATATGCTGAAGTCTAACAGTCCTTTGAGCTGCACCTGATTTGTGGCGGAAATAATTTTAGCAACAGCCCCGGAGGTGATTTCAATATTTACTCTGTAGTCTGCTCTGCATACGTCTCATTTGGAAAACAGTTGACTCTCAGCCATTAGACAGAAATAAAGGTGACCTTCAGGCTGGGCAGAGGCCACATTTATTATGTGGAGAGAAGTATCACCTTCTTACCAAGCCTCCTGTGTGTGTGTGTGTGTGTGTGTGTGTGTGTGTGTGTGTGTGTGTGTGTGTGTGTGTGTGTGTGTGTGTGTGTGTGTGTGCGTGTGTGTGTCTCTCTCTCTCTCTCTCTCTCTGTCTCTCTCTCTCTCTCTCTCTGCGTGTGTGTCTCTGTGTGTGTGTGTGTGTGTGTTTTTGTGTGTGTCGTTTCTATGCATATGGAACAGCAGAAGAGCCAGTGCAAATGAGAGGGCCCTCAGTGACATGATGTGTACTGTTTGTCAATATGGTCCCAATATATTTTAAGATGCAAACAAGGCTTTTAAATGATATGCACCTCCATGTCAGTGGCTCAGAGTGGCTATTGCCATCTGCATATCTGTTGCTTGAGAGAGGAGTTTAGTGTGTGTACATTTGTGTGTTTTGTGTGGTTGTGAATTAGAGGTACATGTTCCATTTCTGCCTCTCCTTGTACTTACGTCACACAGCTAATAGCTGCTCTCGAGTCACGCCTCTGAAATGTGACAGCTAAGATAGACTCATATGTTGGCTTGTCCTGTTGGCTTGTTCTGTTGGCTTGTCCTGTGAAGAGTCGACATGCAAACCAAATTCCACATGTACACTGTTTGTTTCAGGGCAGATTTTTTTCCCAATCTTTCAGCGGCAGACCATTTTACCTCAACGTTTTGGTTGAACTGTTATTTAATGGAACGTAGTATCTACAGTTGAAGTCGGAAGTTTACATACACCATAGCCAAGTACGTTTAATATCAGTTTTTCACAATTCCTGACATTTAATCCTAGTAAAAACGTCCCTGTTTTAGGTCAGTTAGGATCACCACTTTATTTTAAGAATGTGAAATGTCAGAATAATAGTAGAGAATGATTTATTTCAGCTTTTATTTCTTTCATCACATTCCCAGTGGGTCAGAAGATTACATACAGTCAATTAGTATTTGGTAGCATTGCCTTTAAATTGTTTAACTTGGAGAGTTAAAGAGAGGGATATCTTCAACCACCAACTTACCATCCTGAGACAAGGCCGAGTATAGCCCACAAAGATCTCTGCCACGGCACAACCCAAGGGGGGCCGCCAACCCAGACAGGAAGACCACGTCAGTGACGCACCCCTCCTAGGGACGGCATGGAAGAGCACCAGTAAGCCATTGACTCAGCCCCTGTAATAGGGTTAGAGGCAGAGAATCCCAGTGGAGAGAGGGGAACTGGCCAGTCAGAGACAGCAAGGGCGGAGTCAGGTTTGTAGGCAGGTAACTGAGTCAGGATTGTAGGATTCCTTGCTCGAACACACTTGTTCAGTTCTGCCCACACATTTTCTAGAGGATTGAGGTCAGGGCTTTGTGATGGCCACTCCAATACCTTGACTTTGTTGTCCTTAATCCATTTTGCCACAACTTTAGATGTATGCTTGGGGTCATTGTCCATATGGAAGACCCATTTGCGACCAAACTTTAACTTCCTGACTGAGGTCTTGAGATGTTAGATGAGTTAGAGTTACTATTAGAGTTAGATGCACTATTGTAAAGTGGTTGTTCCACTGGATATCATAAGGTGAATGCACTAACTTGTAAGTCGCTCTGGATAAGAGCGTCTGCTAAATGACTTAAATGTAAATGTAAATGTAAATGTTGCTTCAATATATCCATGTAATTTCCCACCCTCATGATGCCATCTATTTTGTGAAGTGCACCAGTCCCTCCTGCAGTAAAGCACCCCCACAACATGATGCTGCCACCCCTGTGCTTCACGGTTGGGATGGTGTTCTTCAGCTTGCAAGTACCCCTTTTTCCTCCAATCATAACGATGGTCATTATGGCCAAACAGTTCTCTTTTTGTTTCATCAGACCAGAGGACATTTCTCCAAAAAGTATGATCTTTGTCCCCATGTGCAGTTGCAAACCGTAGTCTGGGTTTTTTCTGGCGGTTTTGGAGCAGTAGCTTCTTCCTTGCTGAGCGGCCTTTCAGGTTATGTCGTTACAGGATTCGTTTTACTGTGGATATAGATACTTTTGTGCCTGCTTCCTCCAGCATCTTCACAAGGTCCTTTGCTGTTGTTCTGGGATTGATTTGCACTTTTCCCACCAAAGTACGTTCATCTCTAGGAGACAGAACGCGTCTCCTTCCTGAGCGGTATGATGGCCGCGTGGTCCCATGGTGTTTATACTTGCGTACTGTTGTTTGTACAGATGAAAGTGGTACCTTCAGGCATTTAGAAATTGCTCCCAATGATGAATCAGACTTGTGGAGGTCAACAATTTTTTGGCTGATTTCTTTTGATTTTCCCATGATGTCAAGCAAAGAGGCACTACGTTTGAAGGAATACCTTGAAATACATCCACAGGTACACCTCCAATGACTCAAATTATGTCAATTAGCCTATCAGAAGCTTCTAAAGCCATGACATCATTTTCTGGAATTTTCCAAGCTGTTTAAATGCACAGTCAACTTAGTGTATGTAAACTTCTGACCCACTGGAATTGTGATACCGTGAATTATAAGTTAAATAATCTGTCTGTAAACAATTGTTGGAAAAATTACTTGTGTCATGCACAAAGTAGATGTCCTAACCGACTTGACAAAACTATAGTTTGTTAACAAGAATTTTGTGGAGGTGGTTGAAAAGCTAGTTTTAATGACTCCAAGCTAAGTGTATGTAAACTTCCGACTTCAACTGTAAATGTTAGCTACAGAAGATACCATTTCCTTTATCAACTTTTTCCTTCATACAACTGTTTTCCTTTACACTTTTCGTCGCATGGACCTAGGTTTGCTTGCACCCTTTTCATCTCAGTGATATCTGCATCATTGAATGTGGAAAACTGTACTCAGGTCATGTTTTGTTAACTGTATCCGAATTTGGATACAGGGTATTTAAAGAAATAATTCTCTCATAGAGTTTGTTTCGCCCTGGCCCTTTACGTAGGTGAAATTAGTTGATGAGCCTTTGTTCTTTATGTATAACACTGTTTTTAAAAAATTTAAAAAATCTATTGCAAAATCCTAAATTAGCTCTGTGACCAAAGTACCCTCCAAGCTCACCATTAAGCTCGGGGCCCTGGGTCTGGACCCCAACCTGTGCACCTGGGTCCTGGACTTCCTGACGGGCTGCCCTCAGGTGGAGAAGGTGGGAAACAACACCTACACTTCACTGATCCTCAACACAGGGGCCCCACAAGGGTGCGTGCTCAGCCCCCCCCCCATCCTGTACTCCCTGTTCACCTATGACTGTGTGGCCACGCACACCTCCAACTGAATCATCAAGTTTGCAGACGACACAACAGTAGTAGGCCTGATTACCAACAGTGACGAAACAGCCTACAGGGATGAGGTGGGGGCCCTGGCAGATTGGTGCCAGGAAAATAACCTCTCCCTCAACGTCAACAAAACAAAGGAGCTGATTTTGGACTTCAGGAAACAGCAAAGGCAGCACGTGTCTATCCACATTGACGGAACCGCAGTGGAGAAGGTGGATGCTTCAAGTTCCTCGGCATACACATCACTGACAATCTGAAATGGTCCACCCACACAGACAGTGTGGTGAAGAAGGCACAACATCGCCTCTTCAACCTCAGGAGGCTGAAGAAATGTGGCTTGGCCCCTAAGACCCTCACAAACTTTTACAGATGCACAATTGAGAGCATTCTGTCAGGCTGTATCACCGCCTGGTACGGCAACTGCACCGCCCGCAACCGCAGGGCTCTCCAGAGGGTGGTGTGGTCTGCCCAACGCATCACCGAGGGCAAACTACCTGCCCTCCAGGACACCTACACCACCCGATGTCACAGGAAGGCCAAAAAGATTATCAAGGACTACAACCACCCGAGGCACTGCCTGTTCGCCCCGCTATCATCCAGAAGGCGACGTCAGTACAGGTACATCAAAGCTGGGACATAGAGACTGAAAAACAGCTTCTATCTCAAGGCCATCTGTTAAATAGCCATCCCTAGCCGGCTACCACCCAGTTACTCAACCCTGCACCTTAGAGGCTGATGCCCTATATACATAGAGATGGAATCACTGGCCACTCTAATCATTTTAATAATGTTGAAATACTTCTGTACTCATCTCATATGTATTTACCGTATTCTATTCTACTGTATTTTAGTCAATGCCACCTCAAAATTGCTCGTCCTAATATTGATTTATTTCTTAATTCCATCATTTTACTTTGAGATTTGTGTATTGTTCTGATCTGTTAGATACTACTGCACTGTTCGAGCTAGGAACAACATTTGATTTGATTTGATAAAATAAGTGTTTCTCTTACATAGAACAGAGATGGCATTGACCAAAAAGCCCTATGATTAATAAATATTTTTACTAATTACATTTCACTCACCTGAAAACAGTTCCAGTGCGGCTTTGTTCAGTCATTACAAATGACATATAAATGAATTAGTGAAGGTCAGTCAATACAGAACATGTGCAGTTGCAAAAACCATCAGGCGCTATGATGAAACTGGCTCTCATAAGGACCCCCAGAGGAATGGAAGACCCCGAGTTACCTCAAATAAATTCTTCACAGAGTTCAAGTAACATACACATCTCAATATCAACTGTTCAGAGGAGACTGAATCAGGCCTACTAAAGGACACCAATAAGAAGAAGAGACTTGCTTGGGCCAAGAAACACGATCAATGGACATTAGAGCGATGAAAATTTGCTCTTTGGTCTGGAGTCCAAATTTGAGATTTTTGGTTCCAACCGCCGTGTCTTTGTGAGACGCGGTGTGGGTGAACAGATGATCTCTGCATGTGTGGTTCCCACTGTAAAGCATGGAGGAGGAGGTGTGATGGTGTGGGGATGGTTTGCTGGTGACACTGTCTGTGATTTAGTTAGAATTCAATGCACACTTAACCAGCATGGCTACCACAGCATTCTGCAGCGATACGCCTTCCCTTTTGGTTTGGGCTTAGTGGAACTATAATTTGTTTTTCAATTGGGCAATGACCCACCACACCTACAGGCTGTGTAAGGGCTATTTGACCATGAAGGAGATTGATGGAGGGCTGCATCAGATGACCTGGCCTCCACAATCACCCGACCTCAACCAAATTGACATTGTTTGGGATGAGTCGGACCGCAGAGTGAAGGAAAAGCAGCAGCAAGTGCTCAGCATATGTGGGAACTCCTTCAAGACTGTTGGAAAAGCATTCCAGGTGAAGCTGGTTGAGAGAATGCCAGGAGTGTGCAAAGCTGTCATCAAGGCAAATGGTGGCTATTTGAAGAATCTCAAATCTCAAATAGATTTTGATTTGTTTAACACTTTTTTGGTTACTACATAATTCCATATGTGTTATTTCATAGTTTTGATGTCTTCACTATTATTTTACAATGTAGAAAATAGTAAAAATAAAGAAAAACCGTTGAATGATTAGGTGTTCTAAAACTTTTGACCAGTGTGTATGTGTGTGGAGAGTGATTGTGCCGGCATGTGTGTGTTTGTATGCAAGTGTGCAACTGAGACATGGCCAAGATAAAGCAAAGCAGTGCGACACAAACAACAACACAGAGTTACACATGGAATAAACAAAAATACAGTCAATAACACAATAGGAAAAACGTCTATATGCAGTGTGTGAAAATTAGGTAAGATAAGGGAGGTATGGCAATAAATATGCCATAGTGGTGAAATAGTTACAATTTAGCAATTAAACACTGGAGTGATAGATGTGCAGAAGATGAATGTGCAAGTAGAGATACTGGGGTGCAAAGGAGAAAAAAAAGAACAGTATGGGGATGAGGTAGTTGGATGGGCTATGTATACAGAGAAAAGAGTCGGCCCGAGAATTTAACCCTGTGGCACCACCATAGAGACTGCCAGAGGTCCGGACAACAGGCCCTCCGATTTGACACACTGAACTCTGTCTGAGAAGTAGTTGGTGAACCAGGCGAGGCAGTCATTTGAGAAACCAAGGATGTTGAGTCTGCCGATAAGAATGTGGTGATTGACAGAGTCGAAAGCCTTGGCCAGGTCTATGAATATCAATCAATCAATCAAGTTTATTTTATATAGCCCTTCGTACATCAGCTAATATCTCGAAGTGCTGTACAGAAACCCAGCTGCACAGTATTGTATCTTATCGATGTAGGTTATGATATCGTTTAGGACCTTGAGCGTGGCTGAGGTACACCCATGACCAGGTAGGAAACCAGATTGCATAGCAGAGAAGGTACGGTGTGATTCGAAATGGTCGGTGATCTGTTTGTTAACTTGGCTTTCGAAGACCATAGAAAGGCAGGGTAGGACAGATATAGGTCTGTAACAGGTCTAGAGTGTCTCCCCCTTTGAAGAGGGGGATGACCGCGGCAGCTTTCCAATCTTTGGGGATCTCAGACGATACGAAAGAGAGGTTGAACAGGCTAGTAATAGGGGAATATATTTCCATGTGGTCATGTCTCTGTGTAGTACTGTGCATTTTCCAGAGTCCGTTCTGGACTCGGGGACTGTAAAGAGACCCCTGGTGGCATGTCTTGTGGGGTATGCATGGGTGTCTGAGCTGTGTGCTAGTCGTTTAAACAGACTGCTCGGTGCTTTGAACATGTCAATACCTCTCACAAAGACAAGTAGTGATGCAGTATTTTGAGCCAGGAGAGATTGATTTGATTGCATGTCATTGATATTAGCTCTCTGTGTACATTTAAGGGCTAGGCGTGCTGCTCATTTGTCGGCCAACTAATTTGCCTATGTCCCTCTTTGTGGCACTTGACCATAAGACTGGGCAGTAGTCCAACAAAAACTAGGGCCTGTAGGACTTGTTTTGTTTATAGCAATGTAAAGAAAGCAGAGCAGCGCTTTATCACGGAACGACCTATCCCCGTCTTAGCTACCGTTGTATGTATATGTTTTGACCATGACAGTTTGCAATCCAGGGAGTTTACACCAAGCAGTTTAATCTCCTCATTTTGCTCAATTTCCACATTATTCAAAAACATGCGTCCTGTTTGCAATAAGTCACATAATAAGTTGTATTGGCTGACTCTTTGTGCAATAACAAAAAACTGCTTTTTTTAATGACTACCTCATCTCTGTACCCAACACATACAATTATCTGTAATGTCCAGTGGTGGAAAAAGTACCCAATTGTCTTACTTGAGTAAAAGTAAAGATTAATTAATAGAAAATGACTCAAGTAAAAGTGAAAGTCACCCAGTAAAATACTACTTGAGTAAAAGTCTAAAAGTATTTGGTTTTACATGTAGTTAAGTATCAAAAGTAAAAGTATAAATCATTTAAAATGTCTTATATTAAGCAAACCAGACAGCACAATTGTCTTGCTTTTTTAATGTACGGATAGCCAGGGGCACAGTTCAACACTCAGACAAAATTCACAAACAAAGCATTTGTGTTTAGTGAGTCTACCAGATCAGGCGCAGTAGGGATGACCAGGGATGTTCTCTTGATAAGTGTGTGAATTAGACAATTCTCCTGTTCTGCTCAGCATTCAAAATGTAACGAGTACTTTTGGGTGTCAGGGAAAACGTAAGGGGTAAAAAGTACATTATTTTCTTTAGGAATGTAGTAAAAGTTATAATAATAGTTATAATATGAATTGTAAAGTAAAGTAGAGATACCCCAGAAAACGACTTAAGTCTTACTTAAGTATTTTTACTTAAGTACTTTGCACCACTGGTAAGGTCCCTTAGTCGAGTAGTGAATTTGAAACACAGATTCAACCACAAAGACCAGGGAGGTTTTCCAATGCCTCACAAAGAAGAGCACCTATTGGTAGATGGGTCAAAACAAAAGCAGGCACTGAATATCCCTTTGAGCATGGTGAAGTTATTAATTACACTTTGGATGGTGTATCAGTACACCCAGTCACTACAAAGATAAAGGCATCCTTCCTAACTCAGTTACCGGAGAGGAAGGAAACCGCTCAGGGATTTCACCACGGGGCCACAGAGTTTAATGGCTGTGTTAGGAGAGAACTGAGGATGGATCAACAACATTGTAGTTACTCCACAATACTAACCTAATAGACAGAGTGAAAGGAAGGAAGCCTGTACAGAATCTAAAATACACTTTGTCATTACGGCGTGTTGTGTACATCAATATAATCCATTTACAATTCAAGCTCTAACACAACAAAATGTGGAATAAGTCAAGGGGTATGAATACTTTCTGAAGGCACTGTACACACGCACACCCCCCCCCACACACACACACACAAACACACACTTCCACGCACATACAACAGCCCCCCGCCCACAAACAGAAATAATGGCATGCCATTGCATATATGTTTTCCTGAGTCCATATGTTCCTATCAAAGCACACGGTGACGTCAATACAGTGTTAGTTGGGAGAGATAGAGCCAGCAACACGTTCATAGCAACCACATGTACAGAACAACATCTCGTCCACATGTTAACCTGCTGAAAAGCTATTTCATGTCATAAGATGTCATATTTACCAGCCAGTGGGGGAACAGGCTACGTAGAGTTACATAGTCACGTTGTGATGTTGTTAGCAGCATGAAAAGCTATTTCATATCATATTTACCAGCCAGATTTATTATGTAATATCTACATAGGTGTACAGAGGCCCGTTATCAGCAACCATCACTCCTGTGTTCCAATGGCACGTTGTGTTAGCTAATCCAAGTTCATCATTTTAAAAGGCTAATTTATCATTAGTAAACCATTTTGCAATTATGTTAGCACAGCTGAATACTGTTGTTCGGATTGAAGAAGCAATTAAACTGGCCTTCTTTAGACTAGGTGAGTATCTGGAGCGTCAGCATTTGTGGGTTTCAGCTACAACAGTCATTTACAACATTAACAATGTCTGCACTGTGTTTCTGATCAATTTGATGTTGTTTTAACAGACAAAAAAAATTGGCTTTTCTTTCAAAAACAAAGGCATTTCTAAGTGACCCCAAACTTTTGAACGGTAGTGTAGATATAGTTTAATTCTTGATTTATATACTGTACTTATTCAGTATGTAATATGCTGTATGTGTGCGTGACTTGTTCTCTTATCTCTTTGACCTTCCGACAACACATATAGAACGTCTTCGGGTCATGTTCAATGCGTTCCGTACGATGCACTTTCTTTTGATGCGCGCACATTTTGTCATGCTGTAGGACACAGACAGAAGAGTAACAAGAAGTGTGTGACAGAATGGCAGTGGGACTGGGGTACGCAGGTGTATATGTGCTGTAGGAAGTTGCTCTAACCTCTAGACCAGGAATAGGCAACTAGATTCAGCCATGGTTCGAGTGGATGGTCGGGGGCCTTGAACATGATTGTAATAATTTCTACACAGCAAATTGCCCGAACACTTTATGAAGAAGTTCCATAATAAATCATTTATATTTGTAAATGCTTGTTGCTCATTAAGTGTGAATAATTCCTAAGATCATTCACACGATGTTTAGTATATAACCTTTTTAAAAGCCTTTAAAAAAGATGCCGATCCTTGTTCTAGACCAACTAGCATTCTAAGTGTGTATCTAACTGTGTCCTGTCCTCTCTGGTGCGGTGTGTCCAGGGCTGACAGCGGCGGCGGCGGCAGCTGCCAACGCGGCCATCGCCGAGGCCATGAAGGTGAAGAAGATCAAGCTGGAGGTGATGAGCGGCTACCGCAGCAACGCCAACCAGCATGGGGCCGATGGCGAGAACGGAGATCTCAGCTCCGGCGTGGGTGAGTCAGTCAGTGTGACCTTCACACACACAGATGCACGTGAACGTGCGTACAGGTGCACACACTCACACAAAGACATGCATCCAGATAGCAATGCAGGTATGAATGCAGACGCTCAGACGCACACACGCGCACACACGCAAGGCGAGGATCAGAGTTTGCAGATCTCAGTTACATACAGCTTGTGTTGAAACAATGCTGTACATTTGTACAATGCCACTCCAAGAATCAATGCACCCGTACAGTAGCTGTCAAGCTAAGGTACTGGATTCCCATCATACCTATTCCTGCAAGTGTGGAGACAATGTAGGTCGTTCAGAAAATACAGGTCCAGTTGACACATCTACAAACTATTTTTGTTTTCCTTTTATTTATTTATTTGTCCAACTATTGTGCATTTTAATATAGAGCTAAACACATTGTCTAAGTCTTTGTAAGGCAATGGTACATTCTGTCTCTGCTGCACTGTAAAATCCAATCTAAAAACAACACAGAGATTGTTAAATACTACATTTAATCCATAAACACTGTATCCCAAAGCTATTCGCCATTAACTCAGTCTCTAATTTCTTTAATTTAATCATTGCTTTTTCAATATGTGCCATTTCAATTAATTATTAGCCCAGAAATACAGACAGATTTAGCTAATATTGCCACCGAGCCACTTAGTGTACTGTGGAAAATGATAATATAGTGGTGAATTATTATGAGCCCATTACAAATTATAGGATCCATGTAATCCCTAAAGCTTTGATTCGCTAAATAGTGTTTTCGATTCACTTACTCTTGCTAAGTGTCTCGATTCATGAATACATTTCGACAGAAGTACTAAGCAGTATGAACAAAGAAGCACAATTCTTTAAAAAAAAACGTACGGTTTTATCTGATCTTTTATAAACAATACAAGACATACACATACAAATGACAACATCATACAAACATCAATTACATCACACCTGCCCAGACTCACTAGCCCACACCCCCCCCATCTCCAGCGCCCACATGACTCTGAAACGTCACCATTTTGTTTCTCTCCGTAGCCCACGCGGTTTCAATATTGAAATAATAGATTATTTGATTTTTCCATTGTGTTAATAATGACTGATTGATTTCCAGGTTTTTAGTATACATTTTATCAAGATGAGTGATGAGAAGAGAATTGTCCAGTCCACTGGGTATCTCACTACACCCTCCTATGTCATGTCTTGAAATACGCAGATAGATGGATTAAAAATAAGTTTACATTATCATACTTCTGACACCCAACGTTCTAGCTCCGCCCACGACTGCCAGACTTGATAGCGTTCCCTGAAAGCATGGATTATTGAGTCATTATTTGTTTTACACTTATGACATGACTCTGCCGTTGTGCTGTAGAATTTGTGAATTGTGTCTCCTGTATAATACATTCTATACATTAGCTTATACCGGGTTAAGCATAACTTTTAATTAACTGTAATTTCATTAGTTATGCGACAACTTTCCCTCCATCTACATTGGTCAGTCCAAAATGACGTATTCATTCTGTCATGGAAGTCATTTACTGTATCCCTATGCCTTTCGTTTTCCATGTGGACCAATTTATCAGTGAATTGTGAAAAGTTATCCAAGGATTGTTCCAGAAGGTTGTGTTTTTAGGGAGTGATATTGGTGATTGTAGAAAACGTTTCATCTTCTTCCGTATTGTTGTAGTGTTGTTAACTATGAAGCTGTTCATGTCCTTAGCTTTGTCTATGAAAATAGACACGTAAAAAGATTCCGGGAATGAGCATGCACATCTTCAATAAGTACCCATTGTTCCTCTTTAGTGCATTTAACTACGTCCCAGGTAAAAGCCTTGGGTAGCGAGTTTATACAAATCGAGTCTGGAAGGTTAAAACAACCCTCAGACTTAGGAAGATGTAACATTTATTTTATGATGACTATGTATACTTTTTTAAAGAATGTCTTCGGTGGGGCAATTGTTATTACCGAGAATAAATATAAAAACTTTGGGAGCCATGCTATTCTGAAGAGGTTTATTATTTTGGGAAGATTGTTCCATTTAATTAGATCTGCTTTCCTATTGTTGAAATGGGATAAAGTTATCTTTATATAGTTGTGTGTTTGTTGTCACTTATTGAGTATCCTAAATATTTGGTATTTGTTGTGGTCTGCTTTCGTACTCTTCGAGAAGCACAATTCATGAGCTCTGAGGTCATCGATCCAAGAGAATAGACCAATAGAAGGAAAGAGAACGACAAATGAGAAAACAAGGCTATGCGATGACCAAAATCAAGAGAAATGTGAATAAGAGCTAACAAGAATGACAATGGAGCTAATAAGAAACTCTTTTATCTTTTTACAATTTCAATTGAAACCTTGAGCACATGGCCTGCCAGCCACGCATAAGAAAGCACTCCCTGAAGAATCATAATTCTGTTGAAGGGAGCAGTGGTGTGTGTGCGCGTGCACATGTCTGTGTTTGTGTGTATGCACGAGTGTGGATCCGCATGCATGTGTGTGTGTTGGTGTGGATACGGGGGCCACGGCATTAGCTCCCTGAGTGAAATATATGGCGGTGACGCCTCTCGACCCCATCCGCAATCAATTGGATTATTTTCCTTTAATATTTACTCACAGCGATGAGATGCTCGCGTGCATGGTGATGAACAGTCTGCCACTGGCATTTGAAGGTGACCTGTCACTGTGTATGGACAAATCTCTCGCTCGCGGAAATGTAGAAAATAAATCATTCGGGGCCTAGGCAGGGAGACAGACATTCTCTCTCTCCATCTATTTCTCTCTTTCTATACCTGTCTCCCTCTCTCTCTCTTCTTCCTCCCCTTCTCACTTACTCTCCCCGGATTTAAATCGCTCTCAGACGTACGATTTGAATAAATGCCTTGTTTCGTTAAAGCAATGGCTTGCTGAGAAAAAGAAGGTTTGGTACTGAAGCCGTCCTCATGTTGATTACTGGGTGACAGACATGTCTCGTGTGACAAGGTGTCCAGCAGAAGTCATCTTAATCAGTGGTTCTCTAACCTCTCCTAGGGGACCCCCGGCCTGGTGTTGGATCTATTCCAGAGACAGTACACTTAATTCAACTCGTCAACTCATTATGTCAATCAGCTCGTTGAGGGCTACAACAACATTGTGAAACATCTGGGGGTCCAGGGTTTGAGGACAGGGTTTGAGGGTTTAAGGACAGGGTTTGAGAACCATTGATATATGGCCCTTGTATAGTCTCTTTAGATGGACAACGGAGAGAGAAATGAATGTTTAACCAACATTTATGAAGGGACAAATCAACATTCCTGTAATGTTATGGCCTACAGTAGTATAGTATAGTCTGTTCGGATGGACCGCGGAGAGAGAGCAATTTTTAAAAAGGGAAAGCAACATTCCTTCGATGTTCCTTCAACATTATGTAGTTAGTATTCTCTCTTCAGATGGGCCAGGGAAAGAGAGCAACATTTAAGCAATGTTTAAAAGGGAAAGCCAAAGTTTCTCCATCATTTAAAAAGGAAAAATCAACATTCCGTCTATGTTTAAATTGCTAGTTGTACATAAAGGTTTGTTTGAATAGACCGGGAAGGGTCAGCTATTGTCAAATGGAATTTCTCCTCAGATACTTAACGGGTTAAATGAAGTAGTCATGTTTGTGAAGGGATCTCTTTTACTGAAAGGAAACGTATTGCGTTAAAACAAAAAAGTAACCTATTCCACTGTAGCATTAATATGGCGCCAGAGAACAAGGCTGACGTTTTACGTATTCCGAACCAATTGCGCTTTTTTTTTTGTTTCTTTGCGCTGTTTAACTTATTTTTTTTAACTTTTTTTGTACATAATGTTGCTGCTACCGTCTCTTATGACCGAAAATAATCTTTGGAAAGGTTAAACTACCAATGGGACATTCAAAACTGTCGTATCTTTTGCTTCACGGAGTCGTGGCTAAACGACCACATTATCAACATACTAGTTTGGTTTTACGCTGTATCGGCAGGATAGAACAGCGGCGTCTGATAGGACAAGGGGCGGCGGACTATGTATTTTTGTAAATAAAGGCTGGTGCACGATATCTAAGGAAGTCTCGAGGTTCACCTGAGGTAGAGTATCTCATGATAAGCTGTAGACCACACTATCTACCTAGAGAGTTTTCATCTGTATTTTTCGTAGCTGTCTACATACCACCACAGTCAGAGGCTGGCACTAACACTGCACTGAATGAGCTGCATTCTGCCATAAGCAAACAGGCAAAACGCTCACCCAGAGGCGGCTCTCCTAGTAGCCGGGGACTTTAATGCAGGGTATCTTAAATACATCTTACCAAATTTCTATCAGCATGTTAAATGTGCAACCAGAGGGAAAAAAACTCTGCACCACCTTTACTCCACACACAGAGACGCATACAAAGCTCTCCCTCACCCTCCATTTGGCAAATCTGACCATAATTTTATCCTACTGATTACTGCTTACAAGCACAAATTGAAGCAGGAAGCACCAGTGACTCGATCAATAAAAATGTGATCAGATGAAGCAGATGCTAAGCTACAGGACTGTTTTGCTAGCACAGACTGGAATATGTTCCGGGATTCCTCCGATGGCATTGATAAGTACACCACATCAGTCATTGGCTTCATCAATAAGTGCATTGATGATGTCATCCCCACAGTGACTGTATGTACATACCCCAACTAGAAGCCATTGATTACAGGCAACATCCACACTGAGCTAAAGGCTAGAGCTGCCACTTTCAAGGAGCGGGACTCTAACCCGGAAGCTGAGAAATCCCTCTATGCCCACCAAAGAACCATCAAAAAGGCAAGGCGTCAATACAGGACAAAGATTGAATCGTACTACACCGGCTCTGACGCTCGTCGGATGTGCAGGGCTTGCAAACGATTACGGACTACACAGCCGAGAGCTGCCCAGTGACACGAGCCGACCAGACAAGCTAAACTACTTCTATGCTCGCTTCGAGGCAAATAACACTGAAACATGCATGAGAGCACAAACTGTTCCGGAAGACTGTGATCACGCTCTCCGCAGCCGATGTGAGTAAGACCTTTAAACAGGTCAACATTCACAAGGCCGCAGGGCCAGACGGATTACCAGGACGTGTACTGCGAGCATGCGAGCATGCGCTGACCAACTGGCAAGTGTCTTTACTGACTTTTTCAACCTCTCCCTGTCCGAGTCTGTAATACTAATATGTTTTAATCCGACAACCATAGTCCCTGTGCCCAAGAACACTAAAGTATCCTGCCTAAATGACTACCAACCCGTAGCACTCACGTCTGTAGCCATGAAGTGCTTTGAAAGGCTGGCATGGCTCACATCAACACCATTATCACAGAAACCCTAGACCCACTCCAATTTGCATTCCGCCCTAACAGATTATGCCATCTCTATTGCACTCCACACTGCCCTTTCCCACCTGGACAAAAGGAATACCTATGTGAGAATGCTTTTCATTGGGGCGGCAGGTAGCCTAGTGGTTAGAGCGTTGGACGAGTAACCGAAAGGTTCCAAGATCGAATCCCCGAGCTGACAAGGTAAAAATCTGTCAGTCTGCCCCAGAACAAGGCACTGTTCCAAGGCCGTCATTAAAAATAAGAATTTGTTCTTAACTGACTTGCTAGTTAAATAAAGGTAAAATAAAAATTAATTGATGACAGCTCAGCGTTCAACACCATAGTTCCCTCAAAGCTCATCAATAAGCTAAGGACCCTGGGACTAAACACATCCTTCTGCAACTGTATCTTGGACTTCCTGACAGGCCACCCCCAAGTGGTGAGGGTAGGTTTCAACATATCCGCCGGGCTGATCCTCAACACAGGGGCCCCTCAGGGGTGCGTGCTTAGTCCCCTCCTGTACTCCCTGTTCACTCATGACTGCACGGCCAGGCACGACTCAACACCATCATTAAGTTTGCCGATGACACAACACTGGTTGGCCTGATCACCGACAACGACGATACAACCTATGGGGAGGAAGTCAGAGACCTGGCCGTGTGGTACCAGGACAGCAACCTCTCCCTTAATGTGATCAAGACAAAGGAGATGATTGTGGACTACAGGATAAAGAGGACCAAGCACGCCCACATTCTCATCGATGGGGCTGTGGTGAAGCAGGTTGAGAGCTTCAAGTTCCTTGGTGTCCACATCACCAACAACCTAACATGGTCCAAGCACACCAAGAAAGTTGTGAAGATGTCACAGCAAAACCTATTCCCCCTCAGGAGACTGAAAAGATTTGGCATGGGTCCTCAGATCTTCAAAAGTTTCTACAGCTGCACCATCGAGAGCATCTTGACTAGTTGCTTCCTTGCCTGGTATGGCAACTGCTTGGCCTCCGACCCCAAGGCCCTACAGAGGGTAGTGCGTACGGCCCAGTACATCACTGGGGCCAAGCTTCCTGCCATCCAGGACCTCTATACCAGGCGGTGTCAGAGGAAGGCCCTAAAAATGGTCAAAGACTCCAGCCACCCTAGTCATAGACTGTTCTCTCTTCTACCGCCCGGCAAGCGGTACCGGAGCGCCATGTCTAGGTCCAAGAGGCTTCTAAACAGCTTCTACCCTCAAGCCATACGACTCCTGAACATCTAATCAAATGGCTACCCAGACTAATTGCATTTCCCCCCTCTTTTACACCGCTGCTACTCTCTGTTGTTATCATCTATGCATAGTCACTTTAATAACTCTACCTACAGTACATGCACATATTGCCTCAACTAACCGGTGCCCCCGCACATTGACTCTGTACCGGTACCCCCCCCCCCCCCGTATATAGTCTTGCTATTGTTATTTTACTGCCGATCTTTAATATTTCTTATTCTTATTTGTATTTTTCAAACTGTATTGTTGGTTAGTGGCTCTTAATTAAGCATTTTACTGTAAGATGTAAACCTGTTGTATTCGGCGCATGTGACTAATACATTTTGATTTGATTTGATTTGAATTACAACAGCTCATTTGACACATGCCGTGAAGAGCATAAACATTTTGCTCATGTTTGCAACATAATCTGCCTCACTCTCAGCACTCAGGCCCTTGTCGATGATACTGCTTCTGCTAATGCTTACACTGCAGGGCAGTGCTGATGAGGAAGTGAAGTAATGCTCTCTTTTAAAGAAAGAGAGCTCATAGAAATTCAAAAGGTGTTGATAGTGATAATGACATTGTAACTATTGAAAATACGTAATACTACTACTAATAGTTTCAGACTAAAGCAGAGACAGTGGCAGAGACAGAGAGGCAGATACAGGCATACAAGTCAGAGGCAAAGCAGAGGCAGATACAGGCATACAAGTCAGAGGCAAAGCAGAGACAGAGAGATAAAGGCAGAGGCAGACACAGAGGTGGCATTCGAGGCCGAGGCAGGGACAGAAACAAAAGGAGGGACAAAGGCAGAGGCAGACACAGAGGAAGACACAGAGGCAGACACAGAGGCAGACACAGGCAGAGGTCGAACCAGAGAGACAGAGACAGAGCTAAAAACAGAAGCAGAAGCTGAAACATTTACAGAGGTAGAGAAGGAGGCAGACAAAGCCTGAGGTAGAGACAGAGGCTGAGACCGAGACAGGGAGTGAAGGACACCTTGTTCTGTTGGTGGAGTAGGATTGCGTTGCGTCTTTGTGTTGATGGAATGGAACAGGCTAAAGTTTCTCTCCCCCACATCAGAGAGAGAGAGAGAGCTTGTTCGCTGATTAGACAAACAGTTTGTCTCTCACTCTCTTTGATTCTCCCTGGCAGTCTTGCGAATGAGGTGGTGTGTGTTGGTTTCAAAGGGGGTTCGGAGGCCCTCTCGATGTGTACAATGTGGATTGTTCTTGTGGCTTTCAGGAAATGCCACAATTACAGATCACAGACCCAGGTAGAGCATGTGGGGCACTAGGCCTTTCAGTTGGATAAATGTCCAGCCATCTAAATCACATCAAAATGTATTCGTTGCGTACACAGTTTAGCAGATGTTATAGCGGTTACAGCGAAATGCTTACGTTACTAGCTCCTAACAATGTAGTAAAATGTCAAACAAAAAATCAAAAATAAATTTAAAAAACAAGAAAACAGAAAGAACAACAAGAAATCAAGAAATGTCAGAACGAATCCAATAACAGCCTAATTAGCACTGTAACTGTGATCCAAATGCGATCTACAGTTGAAGTCGGAAGTTTACATACACCTTAGCCTAATACATTTAAACTCAGTTTTTCACAATTCCTGACATTTAATCCTAGTAAAAATTCCCTGTTTTAGGTCAGTTAAGATCACCACTTTATTTTAAGAATGTGAAATGTCAGAATAATAGTACAGAGAATGATTTATTTCAGCTTTTATTTCTCTCATCACATTCCCAGTGGGTCAGAAGTTTACATACAGTCAATAGGTATTTGGTAGCATTGCCTTGGGTTAAACGTTTTGCGTAGCCTTCCACAAACTTCACACAATAAGTTGGGTGTATTTTGGCCCATTCCTCCTGACAGAGATGGTGTAACTGAGTCAGGTTTGTAGGCCTCCTTGCTTGCACACGCTATTTTCAGTTCTGCCCACAAATTTTCTATCGGATTGAGGTCATGGCTTTGTGATGGCCACGCCAATACCTTGACTGTGTTGTCCTTAGCCATTTTGCCACAACTCTGGAAGTGTGCTTGGGGTCATTGTCCATTTGGAAGACCCATTTGCGACCAAGCTATAACTTCCTGACTGATGTCTTGAGATGTTGCTTCAATATATCCACATAGTTTGCCTCCCTCATGATGCCATCTGTTTTGTGAAGTGCACCAGTCCCTCCTGCAGCAAAGCACCCCCACAACATGATGCTGCCACCCCCGTGCTTCACGGTTGGGATGGTGTTCTTCGGCTTGCAAGCCTCCTCATTTTTCCTCCAAATATAACGATGGTCATTATGGCCAAACAGTTCTATTTTTGTTTCATCAGACCAGAGGACATTTCTCCAAAAAGTACGATCTTTGTCCCCATGTGCAATTGCAAACCGTAGTATGGCTTTTATATGGCGGTTTTGGAGCAGTGGCTTCTTCCTTGCTGAGCGGCCTTTCAGGTTATGTCGTTACAGGATTAGTTTTACTGTGGATATAGATACGTTTGTGCCTGCTTCTTCCAGCATCTTCACAAGGTCCTTTGCTGTTGTTCTGGGATTGATTTGCACTTTTCACACCAAAGTACGTTCATCTCTAGGAGACAGAACGCGTCTCCTTCCTGAGCAGTATGACGGCTGCGTGGTCCCATGGTGTTTGTACTTGCGTACTATTGTTTGTGCAGATGAACATGGTACCTTCAGGCGTTTGGAAATTTCTCCCAAGGATGAACCAGACTTGTGGAGGTCTACAATTGTTTTTCTGAGGTCTTGGCTGATTTCTTTTGATTTTCCCATGATGTCAAGCAAAGAGGCACTGAGTTTGAAGGTAGGCCTTGAAATACATCCACAGGTACACCTTCAATTGACTCAAATGATGTCAATTAGCCTATCAGAAGCTTCTCAAGCCATGACATAATTTTCTGAAATTTTCCAAGCTGTTTAATAGCACAGTCAACTTAGTATGTAAACTTCTGACCCACTGGAATTGTGATACAGTAAATTATAAGTGAAATAATCTGTTTGTAAACAATTGTAGGAAAATTTACTTGTGTCATGCACAAAGTAGATGTCCTAACCGACTTGCCAAGACTATAGTTTGTCAACAAGACATTTGTGGAGTGGTTGAAAAGCTAGTTTTAATGACTCAAACCTAAGTGTATGTAAACTTCTGACTTCAACTGTATATGTATCTTCACTGGATGAATTTACAAAGATATACAAGGAATGCAATATACAATAGCAGAAATATTTGAATGAGCTATGTCGAGAAGTATATAAATACACAGTAAAGTACAGTATATAATTACACTGTACAAAAGGAAATTAGAATCCGGAATATAAATAATATACAGTGAGGGAAAAAAGTATTTGATCCCCTGCTGATTTTGTACGTTTGCCCACTGACAAAGAAATGATCAGTCTATAATTTTAATGGTAGGTTTATTTGAACAGTGAGAGACAGAATAACAACAAAAATATCCAGAAAAATGCATGTCAAAAATGTTATAAATTGATTTGCATTTTAATGAGGGAAATAAGTATTTGACCCCTTCTCAATCAAAAAGATTTCTGGCTCCAAGGTGTCTTTCATACAGGTAACGAACGGAGATTAGGAGCACACTCTTAAAGGGAGTGCTCCTAATCTCAGTTTCTTACCTGTATAAAAGATACCTGTCCACAGAAGCAATCAATCAATCAGATTCCAAACTCTCCACCATGGCCAAGACCAAAGAGCTCTCCAAGGATGTCAGGGACAAGATTGTAGACCTACACAAGGCTGGAATGGGCTACAAGACCATCGCCAAGCAGCTTGGTGAGAAGGTGACAACAGTTTCTGTGATTATTCGCAAATGGAAGAAACACAAAAGAACTGTCAATCTCCCTCAGCCTGGGGCTCCATGCAAGATCTCACCTCGTGGAGTTGCAATTATCATAAGAACGGTGAGGAATCAGCCCAGAACTACACAGGAGGATCTTGTCAATGATCTCAAGGCAGCTGGGACCATAGTCATCAAGAAAACAATTGGTAACACACTATGCCGTGAAGGACTGAAATCCTGCAGCGCCCGCAAGGTCCCCCTGCTCAAGAAAGCACATATACATGCCCGTCTGAAGTTTGCCAATGAACATCTGAATGATTCAGAGGACAACTGGGTGAACGTGTTGTGGTCAGATGAGACCAAAATGGAGTTCTTTGGCATCAACCCAACTTGCCGTGTTTGGAGGAGGAGGAATGCTGCCTATGACCCCAAGAAACCATCCCCATCGTCAAACATGGAGGTGGAAACATTATGCTTTGGGGGTGTTTTTCTGCTAAAGGGACAGGACAACTTCACCGCATCAAAGGGACGATGGACGGGGCCATGTACCGTCAAATCTTGGGTGAAAACCTCCTTCCCTCAGCCAGGGTATTGAAAATGGGTCGTGGATGGGTATTCCAGCATGACAATGACCCAAAACACACGGCCAAGGCAACAAAGGAGTGGCTCAAGAAGAAGCACATTAAGGTCCTGGAGTGGCCTAGCCAGTCTCCAGACCTTAATCCCATAGAAAATCTGTGGAGGGAGCTGAAGGTTCGAGTTGCCAAACGTCAGCCTCGAAACCTTAATGACTTGAAGAAGATCTGCAAAGAGGAGTGGGACAAAATCCCTCCTGAGATGTGTGCAAACCTGGTGGCCAACTACAAGAAACGTCTGACCTCTGTGATTGCCAACAAGGGTTTTGCCACCAAGTACTAAGTCATGTTTTGCAGAGGGGTCAAATACTTATTTCCCTCATTAAAATGCAAATCAATTCATAACATTTTTGACATGCGTTTTTCTGGATTTTTTTGTTGATATTCTGTCTCTCACTGTTCAAATAAACCTACCATTAAAATTATAGACTGATCATTTCTTTGTCAGTGGGCAAACGTACAAAATCAGCAGGGGATCAAATACTTTTTTCCCTCACTGTATAAGGTCCCACAGTTGACAGTGCATGTCAGAGCAAAAACCAAGCCATCAAGTCAAAGGAATTGTCCGTAGAGCTCCTAGACAGGTTTGTGTCGAGGCACAGATCTGGGGAACGGTACCAAAAAATGTCTACAGCATTGAAGGTCCCCAAGAACACGGTGGTCTCCATCATTCTTAAATGGAAGGAGTTTGGAACCGCCCGGCCAAACTGAGCAATCGATGAAGAGCGGCCTTAGTCAGGGAGGTGACCAAGAACCCAATGGCCACTCAGTGCTCTATAGTTCCTCTATAGTTCCTCTGTGAAGATTGGAGAACCTTCCAGAAGGACAACCATCTCTGCAGCACCACCAATCAGGCCTTTATGGTAGAGTGGCCAGACGGAAGCCACTCCTCAGTAAAAGGCACTTGACAGCCCGCTTGGAGTTTGCCAAAAGGCACCTAAAGACTCTCAGACCATGAGAAAAAGGATTCTCTGGTCTGATAAAACCAAGATTGAACTCTTTGGCCTGAATGCCAAGTGTCACGTCTGGAGGAAACCTGGCACCATTCCTACGGTGAAGCATGGTGGTGGCAGCATCATGCTGTGGGAGTGTATTTCCACAGCAGGGACTGGGTGACTAGTCAGGATCGAGGGAAAGATGAACGGAGCAAAGTACAGAGAGATCCTAGATGAAAACCTGCTCCAGAGCGCTCATGAGTGGCTTCGGGACAAGTCTCTGGATATCCTTGAGTGGCCCAGGCAGAGCCCGGTCTTGAACCTGATCGAACGTCTCTGGAGAGACCTGAAAATAGCTGTGCTGCAATGCTCCCCATCCAACCTGACAGAGCTGGATGCTCTCAATGGTGCATCTGTAGAAGTTTGTGAGGGCACAAGCCAAATTTCTCAGGTTGAGGAGACGCTGTTGCACCTTCTTCACCACACTGTCTGTGTGAAGTGATGTGCACGCTGAGGAACTTGAAGCTTTTAAACCTCTCCACTGCGTCCCCATCAATGTGGATGGGGGTGCGCTGTCTCTGCTGTCTCCTGTAGCCCACGTTCACGGAGAGGTTATTTTCCTGGCATCACTCCGCCAAGGCACTCACCTCCTCCCTGTAGGCTGCCTCGTTGTTGTTGGTCATCAGGCCTACCACTGTTGTGTCGTCAGCAAACTTGCTGATTGGGTTGGAGACTTGTGTGGCCACGCATTCATGGGTGACCAGGGAGTACAGGAGGGGCTGAGCATCACCTCTTTGGGGCCCCTGTAATGAGGATCAGCGTGGCGGAGGTGTTGTTGCCTACCTTCACCACTTGGGGTCAGAATGTCAGGAAGTCGAGGATGCAGTTGCACTGGGAGGGGTTCAGACCCATGGCCCTGAGCTTAGTGATGAGCTTGGAGTGCGCTATGGTGTTGAAGGCCGAGCTGTATTCGATGAACACCACTCTTACATAGGTATTCCTCTTGTACAACGTGGGGTAGAGTAGTGTGCAGTGCAATGGTGATCCTGTCGTCCGTGTATCTATTGGAGTGGAATGAAAATTGTAGTGGGTCTAGGGTGTCAGGTAAGATGGAGGTGGTGTAGTCCTTAACTAGCCTCTCAAAGCACTTCATGATTAGAGAAGTGAGTGCTATGGGGTGATATTCATTTAGTTCAGTTACATTCACTTTCTTGGGTACAGGAATGATGGTGGGCATCTTGAAGCAAGTGGAGACAACAGACTGGGATAGTGAGAGATTGGATATGTCCGTAAACCCTCTAGCCAGGTGGTCTGCGCATGCTCTCAAGATGTTGCTTGGATTGCCTTCTTGGCCAGCAGCCTTGCGAGGCTTAACACTCTTAAATATCTTACTTACGTTAGCCACGAAGACCTTGTGAGATGCGGGGGACCATGTCTGCGGCTCAGTGATGTTTTCCTCATAATGGGTGAAGAAGGTGTTTAGCTTGTCCGGAAGCGCGGTGTCAGTGTCCGCGATGTAGTTGGCTTTTGCTTTATAATCCATGGTTGTTGGAGTCCCAGCCACATGTGTATTGTGTCAGAGCCATTGAATTGCCACTCCACGTTGTCTCTATACTGACATTTTGCTATTTTAATCGTCTGTTTGTGCACGTCCATGTTTGCAGTCACCCGGGATGAATGGGGCTGCCTCGGGATTGACACCTTATTGGTGTCAATAGTTTATAAGGCAGCAAGAACTTATTTTTCTGTGAGTTGAAAAAAATAAAAACGCTGAATACCATTTCCCAAGTCACGTGAAGTTGACTGATCATCCATCGAGGCAACTGGACGCTGTATGTGGAAGGAACAGTCAACTGGAGGCTGTATGTGGGAAGACCAGTCAACTGGAGGCTGTATGTGGGAGGAAAAGTCAACTGGAGACTGTGTGTAGGAAGAACAGTCAACTGGAGACTGTGTGTAGGAAGAACAGTCAACTGGAGGCTGTATGTGGGAGGAACAGTAAACTGGAGGCTGTATGTGGGAGGAACAGTAAACTGGAGGCTGTATGTGGGAAGAACAGTCAACTGGAGGCTGTATGTAGGAAGAACAGTCAACTGGAGGCTGTATGTGGGAAGAACAGTCAACTGACTGACCAAGACCAGTATGACCACCATTTCTTTCATTTTGGGAACCAGCTGAGATAAAAGCTCTGAATAATAAATATAATGATGGAATGCCTGGGGCGAGAATTAGTATTATTATTATTAGAGTTTTTCAATTTGGTATCTCTAATGCAAGCAATAGGACAGTGGTAGCTGATATAATTTGCAAAAACACCACTAGCAAAATATGTATGGGATAAGGTCAATTAATGAGGAGTTTGCTCGATTTTTTACGTTCATCCGAGTGGGTTTCTTTATCAGCTGAGTCAAGTTTAAAACAGATATATCACAACCAGTTCTGATACCAGAAAGGGTTTTATACAATCAGAAATAATATCAACAAAGATGTTTAGAGAGCATGATTCCATAAGAGGAGATCTTACATGAATAGGGGCCCCGGTGGTGGGAGAGATGATGAGGAGACATTGTACTCTCTTCCTGGGGTCGTCCAGTGAACTTCGGGAGGACCCGTCTGTGTTTGAGAAGATGGGGGCCCTGTGTTTGTGCCTGTGTGTGTGGGCCGGGGCCGGGGCCCCCGAGAGGGCTCCATGAGAAGGAGACCACAGCTGTATGCAGCAAGCAACTAATTGGCCCTTATCTGGCTGTCCCATTCATCTTCATTTTTGACCAATTACTGAGCATTATCTGTGTTCTTAGTTGGCTATGGGACTTAATCCTTTTTGGTTAAGCTGCTGGTAACGGCTTGCCAAATTTCAAATGGGGAAGGAGAGCGGGAGGAGGAGAGAAGCCCCCCCCCCCCCGAGGAAGGAATCAATAAACAGTGACATGACGAGAGAGAGAGAATTAGGCCAAAATCCACTAATAATAAAAACTCAAAAAAGAGCAATTCAGTTTTATAAACATCTAAAATACAGTGACACCCTCTCATATCATTACCAAGCCCTGCAATGCCAAGAGCTGAGCAAAGAAAACAGTCCCCTCATCCAGCTGGTCCTGGGGCTGAGTTCACAAACCTGTTCTACTAACACACTGAAGCCTCAGGACCAGAACATCCAATCAATCAGAATAAACCAAATTACAACACAATCATAACAAAACTACATTGCTTATTGGGAAGCACAAACACAAAGCAAAATGCAGTGCTATCTGGCCCTAATCGACAGTACACCATGGCTAAATATTTGACCATGGTTACTGATCAAAACCTCAGAAAAACCTTGACAAAGTACAGGCTCAGTGAGCACAGCCTTGCCATTAAGAAGGGTAGACACAGGAAATCCTGGCTCCCTGTAGAGGAAAGGCCGTGCAACCACTGCACAACAGCAGAACCTGAGACGGAGCTGCATTTCCTGACAAAATGTCAAAAATATAAAATAATTTGAGAGTGTCATTTTCCCAAATTTGAAACCCTTATTCAAGGTTTCAAAGACCTCTCTGATGAGAAGAGGCTACCCGTCCTGTTGGGGGAGGACGCAGAGAGCTGTGGGTTGGCAATCTGACAGACCAATCAACCTGCACATGTCCTCTACTGTATGC